>NW_005189084.1:3442-5843 GCF_000239375.1 Pundamilia nyererei
GGGAGGTCTGGGCCTCTTTGCTTAGGCTGCTGCCCCCGCGACCCGGCCCCGGACAAAGCTGATGAAGATGGATGGATGGATGGTAAAGATGGCATGGAGACACGGCAGGAGAACTGAGAGAAAATATAGAAAAAAATTAACTACAAATTAATTTTGAAAGCAACAAAAATGCGCTCTATTGTTTATTAAATTCCGTTTTTTTGAATTCTTTTGGCGACCGAGAAAGACTGGTCAAGCTCAAAAAATGATCTTTATTTTACATTTCCGGAAATGGAGGCCTGAGCACACACGCTCAGGTATGAAAGCATTAGAAGCCAGCATGGTTATATAGTTCTGCTGCACGTCACACACACACTCAGTTTACTTAGTTCCGCTTTTTCTATACTTCCTGTTTTCTGCACAAGACGTGCAGTCTACTCTGTGACTTTTGGCATACATTCTAACTCACAAGGGCGTTTTCCTACACTGGGCTCTATAAGACAATATAAATAGAAAATAAGCATTAAGAATATATACAACAATGAAGTCAAATCAGCCAGACAATCCTACATCTCTCAGCTGGTCAACAATAAACAGTCAAATTCTGCTTTTTTATTTTCATCCATTGATAAACTGTTTAATCCTTCAAAAACCACTGACTGAATTTCTTTCAACAAGTAAGTGTGATGAATTAGCTTTTTTTTTTTTTTTTTTTTTTTTTTTTTATCATCTGGTGGGGGAAGGAGCCTGAGTTAGTGCATGAGGTTGAGAGGTACCGGCTAGATATCGTCAGTCTCACCTCAATGCACAGCTTGGGCTCTGGAACCAGTCTCCTGGAGAGGGGCTGGACTCTGTCTCAGTCTGGAGTTGCCCTTGGTGAGAGGCGGCGAGCTGGGGTGGGTATCCTAGTATCCTCTTGGCTTGCTGCCTGTACATTGGGGTTTCTCTTGGTGAACCAGAGGGTTTGTTCCTTGTGCCTTCCAGTTGGGGAACAGGTCCTGACTGTCATCTGTGCTTATGTGCCGAGTGGTGCTTCAGAGTACCCAGCCTTCTTAGGGTGCTTGAGGGTGCTCTGTCTGGGGACTTTTGTTGTCCTACTGGGAGACTTTAATTCTCCCGTGGGCAATGACAGCGAGACCTGGAGGGGCGCGATTGGGAGGAACGGCCCCCTGGATCTGAACCTGAGCAGTGTTTTGTTGTGGGACTTCTGTGCAAACCACAGTTGCCCATAACAAGCACCATGTTTGAACATGAGATTGTCCATAAGTGGACGTGGCACCAGGACGCTCTAGGCCGCAGGTCGATGATCCATTTTGTAATCATATCACCAGACCTGCAGCCATGTGTTCTGAACACTTAGGTAAAGAGAGGGGCTGAGCTGTCAACTGATCAACACCTGGTGGTGAGTTGGAAAAGGTGGCGGAGAGGATGCTGAACAGACCTGGCGCGCCTAAATGTATAGCGAGGGTGTGCTGGGAACAGCATTCGGAGGGAGACTGGGAACATTCAAATGGTGGACACCGAAGGAAGAAATGAGCCACCAGGCTGAAGAAGGAGTCCTATAGGGCTTGGTCTGCTTTTCATGGATGATGTGGTTCTGTTGGCTTCATCGGGTGATGGCCTTCAACTCTCAATGGTTCGCAGCTGAGTGTGAAGTGGTGGGAATTAGAGTGAGCACCTCCAAATCTGAGGCCATAGTCCTCAGCTGGAAAAGGGTGGAGTGCCCACTCCGGGTCAGAGAAAAGTTCCTGCCCCAAGTGGAGGAGTTTAAGTATCTCGGGGTCTTGTTCACGAGTGACAGGAGAAGGAAAGTGGGAGATCGACAGACGGATCTGTGCTTTGGCTGCAGTGATGCAGACGCTGTACTGGTCCATCGTGGTGAAGAGAGAGAGCTGAGTGTAAAAGTGAAGCATCAAATTTACCGGTTGATCTACGTCCCTGCCCTCACAGATGGTAATGAGCTGTGGGTAGTGACCGAAAGAACGAGATCGCGGATACAAGTGGCGGAAATGTGCTTCCTCCAGAGGATGGCTGGCCTCTCCCTTAGAGATGGGGTGAGAAGTTTAGCCATCCGGGAGGGGCTCTAAAGGAGCCAGTTGGCAGACACAGGACATGCTGGAGAGATTATATCTCTTGCCTCGTTTATCTCCTGGATTTTTAATTGAGTCTCTAGGCCTCTGGAAGTGTTTTGTGTAATGAAACTGCTATATAAATAAACTGTCATTGTCCTTTATTCAGCTCATCCTCTGCTTTTAGCTGCTTTATCTCTCTTTCAACAAGTTTCTGTGCCTCAATCTTTTTCTTCTCTCCCTCATAACAAGACAGCTTCTTCTGCCTGAGAACATGTTGGAGTGATTTACTAATCCAGGGCTGCTTATTGGGGAAAATACTTCCTGTTTCCAAAGTAATCCCCATTTTTCCC
>NW_005189084.1:6622-9194 GCF_000239375.1 Pundamilia nyererei
CAGTGTTTCCTGTAAAGCTGCAGCTTCTCAGTGAAGCTGTGAGAGGAGAACGGTGACAGGCTTGGACACAACCACAGGCAACCAATCAGATGAGTTAGAAGCTGATTGCGATCATGTGTTTGAGTTGATGTGATGATGTCTGTCACGTTCGTGTCTACAGGAAATAAAGCTGGATTATTTCTGACAGTGTTACAAGATGTATAGATCATGGTCCTAATTCATCAACTGTGGAAACATCAAATCAAGCTGATCTCACAGTCTTTTATTCACTCATCTAAACAGCTGATCAGTTTCATCGTTGTCACAGCACTGAGATCAGCCTGACTGAAGCGTTCAAAGCAGTGGCTGTTATTTACAGGGTTTGTATGGGTGTTTGAAATCCTTGAGAAGTGCTTGAAACTTTAACTGTATTTTATTCACTATCTGATTGAATAGTTTTCTTATTAGAGAAATAAAATGACGAGTTGCACCGATGAGTGTTTGCTGGAAATTTTCAAATACAAATCATGGATAAGACAAGGTCCAAATGTACCTGAAAAGTCTGCAAAAAGTATTTGCACCTTTTGACAATGGGGGAGTTTACACAAGACCTAGTAAAGAATTTGAGTATGTGTAATTCTAATTTTTAAAATTATTATTTTTTTGCCAGCTCTCAAACTCGTGGGATAAATGGTTGAAATGCACTGAGTCTGATGCAGTACGGCAGCGCTAGTACAGCAGCATGGAATAAGCTGTGAACTTAGCTAACATTACTTAGCAGGAGCAGTAATGAGTTACTTCCCTCGAGTGAAAGCCTTAACCGTTAACTTAAGGCTTTCTGATTAAAAGCTAAAAGTGAAGTCGTCGCCGAGTAAACAGAAAACTTTATATTTTTGTGTCTTTTAAGTATTGACTTGGTGGCTTTGGCAACACCTTTGGGGGAAATAATGATAACATGACTGATCCATATGGGCACAAAGAATGGACACTTTTTTGTTCTATTGAAGTTCCCCAGCTGTCATTCAAAATGTGTTTATCGTGAGCACCGACACAATAAACCACTTAAACATTACATTCAACAGTATAAATGTTCTTCAAGCTCACACTGAGCCACTGAGACAGTACACAAATATGTGTTTTTGTATATGAATATTTCATACTTTCAGGCTGCCTGTTTAAGGGACATGAACTGAATACATTAGAATTGTATAATATCATAGATGATACATTAAATAAATAGATTTTAGGTAGATGCATTCTTAAAGTCTTATATGCTTACCTGAGTCTGTCATCTGTTCAAGCCTCTCCCAGTCAGTGCTGTTCTCTGTCTGACTGCACATGATGCTATGATGTTATTAGCACAAACACTTTAAAGCTGATCATTTAGGACTTCAGCAATAATACAAACAGCAATGTAGTTAAACATCATGAAATAACTTTAAAAAAAACAGACAAACATCTGTTTCCTATTTTGTTTGTCATACAGGAAAGAAGCATCAACATATGATAAAAAGACCTCACTGTGTTGTTTTGTGGTGTTTTCTGTAGTTTTCTTGTTTTGTGGGGTTGTTTTTTCAGCAGAAGATGTTGATCTCAGACAAGTTGATTTGTTTATTTGCACATCTTAATTTTTGAGTGAAATGTGTGTTTTGTGTTCATACACTACATGTATGTAAGGCATTTTCCTTTTGCAGTATTTTGTGTGGTGTGTTTTTCTATGTTTTAACAGAAGGGGAACAAAAGACATTTAAATCAACATAGGAGGATTTGTTTTGATTTTCACATGGTCTTACTGAGGTGATGCAAAGTAAAACAGGCATTCTTTTTGTTGGGTCTAACGCTTAAACCCCGCTGACTCAGAGACCAATCACTCAGCGGCAAGACCACAGTGCTCTTTGTCTTTTACTTTCTGCAAGGGGAGCCCGGTCAGTATGGAACGCCAGGACTGCCATAATGAATTAATTAAATACACCATTAAATAATTTATTAAATGTGGCAATAATTAATTAAAATCAGAAATAATTAATTACCTAAATATTTACAACATATGTAATTAACTAATTAATGACACATTTAATTATTTATTGACACATTTAATTAATTATTGACAGTTTTAATTAATTATTTAATGATTTATTTATTTAATTCATTTTGGCACTTTTGTCCCCTTCATCTCTCTCCTTGAAATAATTTTATCTGTCAGCCTCACCCATCAAACTCAGGGGGCGGGGTTAACACTGCCATGCAGCTTCTCTAACATTTGATTGGTTGCCATGCAAAGTAAGTCAAGACAGGTCGATCCTAGATAATCGATCGCTTAGCCGCGAATGTCGCGCCGTAATCTTCACATGTCTGGCCAGGTTGTCAACATAGAACATGTTTGCAAAAGTGCTCAGATGTTTCAGAGATGTCACTAGCTCTGCTAACAGTCAGCTGACAGAGAGCACCGAGCTCACAGCCCAGTGTTCCAGCTTAACTGCTATTTTTGTTTGTTTGTTTGGGTTTTTTTGGGGGAAAGGGGGGTTAACCGGTTTGTTTACATATTCCACTCTCCGTGTTCCACATGTTGCATTCGCAGATTCTCATTTTCACC
>NW_005189085.1:0-1629 GCF_000239375.1 Pundamilia nyererei
CCCAGCCCTATGAGCAGCCGAGGCACGACAGAAGTGGATGTAGCTGTAATAGGAAAAGAACTATTGCTAACTTTTCTGTTAAAGCCTGATGCTTCTGAAATTCATAGCCAGCTCTGACACGGTGTCATCAATCTTTGAATGCTGAAAAACCACAGTGTATCCAGAAAAACACATATTAATTATTATAAAATTTGTGTGCGCCTAACTTTTGTGCTGGTACGCCCAACTTTAAAAAGTTAGGCGTACCGGCACGCCCATGGCAAAAAGTTAGTCTAGAGCCCTGATGATGGTGACGTATTAATAAAATGCTGAGGAGTTTTAGAGGGGAAATGGCACGAGTCTGCAGCAGTGCTTAGTTTAGGTTTCATATCCAAAATATCCATGGTGCTGAAGCAAAGGTAATATTTTGGTGTTGCAATTTAGAAAGGAATGCAAATATCAAAATTTATATGTGAAAAGTAATTGATGAACGTGTTCTTGCAGACTGTGGTGGCCCGGGGCCTGCTTAACAGGATCCAGGAAAGTGCAGGATATCTTCCTGTCTTCATCAACTTCTCTGCTCAGACCTCCTCTGCCCGTACACAGGAGGTCATTGAGTCCAAACTGGAGAAAAAGAGAAAGAACATCTTAGGTAAAAGAGTTGCTTCCACTATTCACCTACACATCTACTGCCTGGCCATTCATCCAATAGTGCTTACACGTTTACTTTTTTCTTCTTGAATATTTATTATTTTTCTCTCCAGGAAACAAGAAGTTGGTGGTCTTTGTGGATGACTTGAATATGCCTAAGCTGGACAGTTCTGGATCTCAGCCTCCTATAGAACTCCTGCGCCAGTTCCAGGACTTTTCTGGGTTTTATGACAGAAACAAGTTCTTCTGGAAGGAGATCCAGGTACGCAAATAAGATGAGCTACACTGTAATGAGACATTAACTCTGGTTGCAGTTGAGGTTATCTATTTTAGACTTTTCCAAACAGTTTAAAAACAAAACCACAAGAAGGAGCATTTTCAAATTTTAGAAGGACTATGGGGCATGTTTCCTATAAGTACAAGCACGTATCTAAAACAAGTGTAGGACAGTTCTACTAGCATGGCTGTTCTAGACTAGCTATAAGTTAATTGCTCATAAGTCTTAACCTTTTATTTTTAATGTCTGTACTGTTAACTCAAAAGACACGGCGTCGTAGTCTCATTCCAAGCGCTTTATTCGTTACGCCATTTTTCTCTACACCAACAACAACTCTTCGCGGGCAACAGTACTCTCGCGATATAAGAGAAAATAACAGGTTAACATGTACATTCTAGTTCCCATAAAGATTGCCTACAAGTAAAGACAAAATCGTTCTAGACTCGGCTACTATGGATGTTTTCCCCGTGTTCAGTTTTTGAGCATGGTTAAAAACCTCATTTGTTCTGTTTGCTGTTTTTAATCTTGTGGGCTATTTGTTAGCTTTTTTTCTTGCCATTTATAAAATGGGAATCAGAATGTCTTTATTGTCATTGTCGCAGGTACAACGAAATTAAAAGTGGTCTGTGATCAGTGCATCATCCATAGAATGTTTACTACCTTAACTTGTGCTATACAAACTAGAGATGGCACGATACCACTTTTTTATGTCCGATACCGAT
>NW_005189085.1:3895-9184 GCF_000239375.1 Pundamilia nyererei
GGTCCCAGATCAGATGTGCACACTGGAACTCTTTCCCATGTTGCTGTCTGTGTTTATTGTGCTGTGGTGTGGTGATATCTGTGCATTCCTGTATTATCCTTTTGTGTTGCACATTTCGATGTTTTTTTCCTCGCTACCTGGCCTGACCTGTCTCCCCAATGTGATGTTTGTATTGTATGTACGGTCGGCAAGGTCTGTCATCTCGGTTGTGGGCAAAAGACCTGCAGCTGACAAATAAAGGCTCTCTCATCTCATCTCATCTCATGTGCTCCTCCAGGAGGGGGGGCGAAATCCTGTGACCCCCCAGACTTATTCGCCACTTCAGCATGTTGTGCCTGCCAACACCCTCGGACACCAGCCTCAAACAGATCTTCAAAGTCAGGAGTCCTCCAAAATACTGACACACACACACACACACGTATGTACAGAAGTACATTTTAGGGAGTAGTGTTTACAGTTCAAAAGATATCATGTCCGTGCTTATTTATTATTAGTTTAAGTTAATCTTGATAGATTAAGAATTTCTATTGAGCAGTCTGTATGTGTTATATCCATGAACTTCTCTCTATGAGATGTTGCACTTACTTTAAATGTTTTAATTTTTCCATTTCCTGCTCTGCCAGTATATGTAATTTTCAGTATACACCTCATCATGCCCTCTCATTTCTGTTACAACCACTTTTCATACCCAACCTCCTTCCAGGCTACTGAATGGTTTCCTCTGAGTTTTCCCGGGCAGTGAAGGACTGTGCCGGACAGATTGTGCATGCAGCTGTGGAGATTTATAACTGTTTAAGTGTGGATCTGCTGCCCACCCCAGGAAGTCCCACTATGTTTTTAATCTCCAGGACCTCTCCAAGTGTGTCCAAGGTGAGTATTCCTTTGGTCTTTGGCTGCTTTTTCAGTCATTGGCAATCCAGTCCTTACAAACCTGAAGAACTAATCCTGAAGACTACTTTCAAAAACTGCAAGAAGCTTACCTAAATGTTCAGACTGTGTTGAAGAATAAAGATAGTCTTACCAAATGTTGATTTTCAAGCTTGTTGTGAGTATATAGATTCTCTCTGTTGCTTACCAGGCATACTGCAGTGTGAGCCAAGTCAAGTAAGAGACAAGACCCAGATCTTCCGCCTTTTCTGCCATGAATGCCAGCGCGTATTTCATGACCGACTCATCAACACCCAAGATAAGACCTACTTCAACACCATCATCTGTGAGATGGCCAGTAAGAACTCTCACAGTCCAGCCTCAGACTTTATTTTCTGAATGCTCAGTTAATTGTTATCAGCTCAAAATCTATATTTTGGCTTTATGGGTTTAAGATAGACCTCTCTCTTTTTTGCCAGGGCGATATTTTGACATCCACTTAGAGTCTTCACATTTTGTGTCTCATCCCATAATATTTGGGGACTTCATCAAGGTCAGGTTTTCCTCCAAGCAACTTATTTACAGGTCGACACAAAAATACTGCACATTATTTATTGATTTGCAGTTTTGTTCTGTGTCCACCTAATCATCCACATAGATGCATGCAGAAAAAGAAGATCGCCTGTATGAAGACCTGACAGACATGAATAAGATCCAGACTGTACTTCAGGACTATCTTGATGATTACAACATGACCTTCTCCAAGGAGATCAAGCTGGTTTTTTTCCAGGATGCCATTGAACATGTCTCCAGGTGAGTGAATTTAACTTGTTTTTGTGTAGTTTCTTAACAGGTAGTTGATTTATTTTAGCTGTAGTTGGGACAAACTGAGTCACCCAAAGGCAGTAGCAATACGAGTGATTGTGTTTTATTGGTTTTAAAATAGAACATGCAATGCCTGTGATATGGACTGTAAGGATCATTTATCCATAATAATAATTACTTGCATGTCTAATTAGTAGACATACCTTCCACATAAGTAAAATGCAGGCACTCTTTCTTATTTTAACGTCAGTAATAAAATTTAACTGCACAACAGTGATTTGATCTGATTATAGCTAGCAGTACATTTTCTAAATGACACGATGCATATGCCATATGGAACGAAATAATCTTATTATTTTTTTAGGATTGCTGGTATAATTCGCCAGGAGCGAGGCAATGCCTTGTTAGTCGGGGTGGGAGGTACAGGCAAGCAGTCACTCACTCGCTTGGCAGCCCACATGTGTGGGTGCCGCTGCTTTGAGATTGAGTTGAGCGGAGGGTACAACTATGACAGCTTCCATGAAGACTTGAGGAGGCTCTACAAGATGCTGGTGTGGAGGGCAAAGATATGGTGTTCCTCTTTACAGATACTCAGGTATTGCAAAAAGATTGAGCCACAAAAATACTTACAGTATTTAAGTTTCTGTGTACTTACTGTGTTTAACTATTAAATCTGTTGTAGATTGTAGTAGAAGAATTTTTGGAGGATTTAAACAACATGCTAAACTCTGGTGAGGTGCCTAACCTCTTTGAAAAAGACGAGCTAGAACAAGTGCTTGCTGCTACCCGCCCTAAAGCCAGAGAGGCTGGAATCAGTGAAGAGAGCAGGGATGAGGTATGTACGGTACTTATGTAAATACATAAGGTTTATAAAACATGTGTCATTTAAGCAGTAACTTTTAAATACAGCATATCTGCATTATTTGTCAGAAAATAAATGAATTAAAATTTTCTGTGAAAGTTAGGATAAAGTTACAGTTAGCAAAAATGAAAAATACAATCTCGACACAGAACTTTGTTTTGGATACGACCCAAAGTGTTTAACAAATTAGAATGTGGGACGAACGTGGAGTCACGAATGTTCATATCCTGGAAAGTGTTGTGGCTTTTCTTAAATGTAGGAAATCATTCTTTAACTACCAGATATAATCACTTAGTGTTTTCAGCGACAGTACATAGATCTTCAACAAGATAAAAAAAAATGAAATTAAACATTAATTTCTAATATGAGAGAAGGATGATGAAGCCTGACCTTTGAGTTGTTTAAAGAAGATAATAAACACCTAGCAAAGCATCTGAGATTCCCACTACGGGCTAAAATTTCCACAGACTGTATGAAAGCAGACAGTTAAAATCAGTGTCCAGGCAAAAGGAAAGAACACATGAGAGCTGATGCTATTTGCCTGTTGTGATCTTCTATGTGTGTGTGTCTTTTTTACGTGTCTGTGATGGTGCGTTCAGGTGTTCCAGTTTTTTATCTCCCGTGTTCAAGAAAAACGACACATTGTGCTGTGTATGAGCCCTGTGGGCGATGCTTTCAGGTCCCAATGTCGCATGTTTCCTTCACTGGTTCACTGCTGCACTATTGACTGGTTTATGCAGGTATGCTGATATATATGAATCACTCAGTATATACGTCACTACCCTTGTCGATGGAATCACTCTTGTTCATGTAAAATATTTCTAAAATAACCCTTTTTTTTATTTACACCACCGTCCCTTTAGATTGAATTCTTTTTCACAATCTATAGCTTTAAGGTAATCCTATTCATGTCCCTTTTTATAGAAAAAAAATAGTTTCATCATCGTCATGGAAGTTGTAGTTTATATTTTTTAAGCTTCTTTTGAACTTATTACTTTAAAAAAATCTTTTTACAATTTCTATTTTTAAATAAATGTTTTATGTCCATCTGCTGAATAACTGTTCAGTTGACAGGAGCTAAAGGTCAAAGCTACAAATCGTTGTCCTCGCTGCTAACTTTATGTCACTTTCCTCTCTTTCGCTGTACGTTCTGGTGCTCAGTGGCCCCGGGAGGCGCTGCTCTCTGTCTCTGAGGCCTTTTTCCAGAATGTGGACTTTGGCAATGAGAAGCTGAAGCAGAACATCTCTGCGATGTGTGTCGAGATACACGTTAGTGTCGCTGAAATGGCTGAGCGCTTCTACTTAGAGCTGAGACGCCAGTACTACACCACACCTACCTCCTATCTAGAGCTTATCAACCTCTACCTCAGCATGCTTGGCAACAAGAGACAGCAGTTAGTTCTGGTATGTCAACACAATTATGGGCGATTTTTCACATGTTGTTGATGATGAATCGTTACCTGATATTGTGTCGGAAAAATAGCAGCTAGAGACATTAGCTGGTGGTGAGTACTCATAGTCAGTTTTATTTTTACTGTGACTGTAATGCATCATGAGTTATGTCAATAATATCAAACATGATAATTATGTATGCGTGTGTTACTTTATAGGCCAGGGATCGTGTAAAGAATGGTGTCACTAAGCTGCTGGAGACCAATGAGCTTGTAGACTAAATGAAGGTGGACCTTTCTGCTCTGGAGCCAGTCCTCAAACAAAAATCTACTGATGTCGATGCCCTCATGGAGAAATTGGCTGTAGGTCAAGACAAGGCTGATGAGGTCTGTCTGTGTTTTATCACAAAACTTTCAAAAACGTGTCTGATGTTGCCTATATTTCAATTTTATTCTCTATTCTCTGTATGTCCTGTACATGTGGCAGAATTGACAATAAAGTTGACTTTGACTTTGACTTTGACTTTGAATTATAAATCATGGTAACTCTTTGTCATTACTTCATGAGCATAACTAAAATAATTCTCCTTGTCACAGGTACATAAAGTAGTAGAAGAAGATGAGGCGCTGGCCCGAGTTAAGGCTGAAGAAACCCAGGCCATTGCAGATGATGCACAGAGGGACTTAGATCAGGCTCTGCCAGCTTTAGAGAGTGCCAACCAGGCCCTCAGATCTCTTAACAGGGCTGACATCTCTGAGATCAAGATGTTCACTAAACCCCCAGCCCTGTGATGACTGTCATGGAGTCTGTCTGCATCTTGCTTGATTGCAAGTGAGTGTGCACTATTTTCTTAAAAAAATAATAGATAAATAAATAGCTTTTTAACATGTTACACTTTTATTAGGTATCCACCCTGCACTGGTGATGGTTTCTAAAACTCTTTATAATCACAATAATGTAATAACTTTATCACTCCTTCACTTCAACGGGACTATTTTTTCAATCTTATGTATTTTGCGTTTAACATTAAACAGAGATGACTTGCAGATTTCACCATTCACTAATCTACTGCATTGTTGATCTGAATTAAATCTTCACAATATCCTCTTTGGGATTTTGAAACTTGCTGTTCTGCCCAAAGAATTTTCATTACTTTGAAAAGCTCAACTAATGTCACGGTCTAATGTATCGAGCAACCGTGACATTTCCAGTGTTGGGAAGGTTACTTTTAAAATGTATTCCATTACAGAATACAGAATACATGCCCCAAAATGTATTCTGTAACGTATTCCGTTACGTTACTCAATGACAGTAACGTATTCTGAATACTTTGGATTACTTAA
>NW_005189086.1:0-4740 GCF_000239375.1 Pundamilia nyererei
GGCCCTCTGACCACCACCAGTAGGCAAACGACAGAGACTGCTCGAACCGGCAACCTTCCGATTACAAGGCGAACTCCCAACTCTTGAGCCACGATCACCCCGTTATATATGGGCTAATGGGCTCTTCAATGTCTTCTTAGTAAATAACAGCTGCAAAGGAGTTCCAACAATCTTTCACTCTACTTTATATATCAACCAAAGACCAGGTCAGTTAGCGTTACTTTGAAAGCTGCACTCTTGGCCTCCCATGGACTAAAAAAAAAAAATTTGTTATATATTTTTTTTTAGTGCAGGAATCAACATCAACATCCTAGGGAGGATTCACTCCTCAGCAGGGCTCCAGAGTGCGATGCAAACTAAATTCTCAATGATGCAACTAAAAAAATCTGACGTCGCATCGGTGTTACCAGCCGTTCGAGTAAAAAACTAAAGTCTTCGTAACTCTGAAAGTCTCCATGTGGTCAACAACAGATACACAACATGCCCATATCATGGTCAAACCAATCAGAGATAGTCAAGGGCAGGACCCCTCTGATTGGCCATGGTATTCCTTTAGGCCTACGTGTGTGTACTTTCAAAAGTGCTGGCGGACAGAGTAGCCTAGGCTCGATAGAAGTAGATGTAGCTGTGACTAATGAGAAAAGATGAAAAGAACGATTGATAACTTTTTCGTTAAGGCCTGATTCATAGCAAAGTTTCTGACAAAGAGCCATCAACCTCTCATGTTTAACACACCACGAATTTGTGATTGCATGGGCACCGGCTAGTTTTCTATTGCTGATTTGCAGGGAGTAAGGGCGCCATATAGTGGTGGGCGGATCGATCGGCATTAGCAATACTAGCCTGTTGAGATTGATTCTTTACTTTAAGTTTTCCCTCTTGTTTGCAATACTGTGGTTTCGGCAAAGACGAAACAGCCCAGTTGCCGGACTCGCCGCTGCAGTGTCAGCGCAGAGCAGGCACACTTTGCTCCCCCTCCCACCTCTTGTGTTTAGATGTTGTGTCGTCACGTGATGTGACTTTGGGGACTGTTAAGTTGTTTACATATTATTCATATTTTCACCAGCTGTTGTTTTTGTTGTTGAGAATTTTAATTGTCATTTTTGTATTATAGTTTCTCAACAGTACATTTTTGTTTTAATTTGTTAACTGGTTTGCTTGCACTTTTTATTTCAGATTTTTCCCCCAAATAATTGATAATAGACAAAGGAGCTTGCAAAGAAAAGCGTCTGGACTTCTTTAAGTTACTTGAAGACGTTTCACCTCTCATCCGAGAAGCTTCTTCAGTTCTAAGGTCAAATGGTGGAGAGTCCCAGATATAAACCTAGTGGGAGTATCCCCCCACAGAGGGACAAAAGGACCCCCTGATGGTCCTCTAATCCACTGAGCCAAGGTGTGAAACTGGGTGTGGGTCCCAATCAGCCAGAGTTTCGGGTGAGTTCATTGTGAAACCTGGCCCCACCTTATCATGCGAATTCCTGAGATCAGATGGCCCAGGATGTGAGTGGGCGTTAAGGCGTCTGGGAAGGGATCTCAAAACTGGATTATAGATGGCAGAGAGTTGGTGTCGTAAACCCCCGCCTCTGTTCAAAGATGGTTGCTCACAGTGGACATGGATGGCTTCTTTCACTCCTCTTTCAAACCATCTGTCCTCTCTGTCCAAAATGTGAACATTGGCATCCTCGAAAGAGTGTCCTTTATCCTTAAGATGCAGATGGACTAATGTCTTGAAAATTAATTGAGATTTAGCAATTCAATGACACATCCACCTTATTTATTGAAAAGTATCAGTATCGTATTGGATACTGCTGCTTGTTGCTTGCTGCACAGGAACGAGAGGGGCAGGGCGGCTGGGGATTCTCTGGCTGGCTGGAGCGGCATTGAATAACCAGCTCGCAAAATAAAACAAAATAAAAACAAACCAATGAACACAAAAGCACCAGAAATCATGATATAGACTTATAATTTGCACCAATGTTTTTTCTAAATTGACCACTTCAGGAGGAGGCCCTGCTAGGGCCGTAACAGTATCACACACAAGTTTCACATACAACCTGTCGAAAGGGGAGGGGGGAAAGTTGCTTCTAAATAATACACATTTTATTTATAATCTTGTCAATCCAAGCCTATTATGTATTAATAATTTTTTTTCTGGGTTGTGTGAAATCCCAGAAAAATAAACCCCTATACAAACCGAATCTGTTCACTAAGGTGTAGGTCTGTTAGGTTACAGTATGTTGTAGTGATTCTCGGGTCGGGGATGGGTGTTGATACTGGAGTGCAAAATTACTGATGGAAGATGGACAAGAAAAGGTCAAAGCCATCAGGTCCTCAGTTTTAAAAAAAAAACAAGAGAGAAACGAGGAGGAGAAAGGAGCAAAAGACACAAATAAGTAGATAATAAGCAGTCACTGGATAATGGCAGGTATCATGTATGTATGATGTGTGTGTACGTGTGTGTACGTGTGTGTATATACATACATACATACATACTAGGGGTGCAACGATACACAAAATTCACGGTTCGGTTCGATACATTGGTGTCACGGTTCGATGTTTTTTCGAGACAAAAAAAATGTTCATGCCTTTTTAATTTGTCATTTATTAAAATTATAAACATATATTTTAACTCAAAAGTAAATTTTTTAAATTTAATGTTGCTGAAACAACAAAGTAATAAAAAAAATATATATATATCTGATTGAGGAATCACTCATCTTTGGAAAAGAGAGTTTATTACAGAGAAATGGCTCTTTCCAAAATAAAAGCTATACTATACGCTTCTTCTGGGCTATACTCTCAGCAGCATATTAAACATATCAGGTCCCCATAAGGAGAATCATGTGCTAACGGCTGTCTAAATGACTCGGGTAAAGTTTGTAGCATGCATGCTTGTTGTTTTTGTCTGCTTCCACTTGTCTTTGCACTAGGATGATATCGGAGTAAATGTGCAGTCATATTCGTTGTGTTCCCACTAGTGCTGTCAGCATAAATCTGGTTGAAATGACGTTAACGCCACAACACGGCAAATCTCCGTTAACGAGCTACCGCAGATCGCCCTGTGCGTGGCACATCCAACATACTGTTTTACTTTAGTCCATGACGCGCTTACCTTCAGGGTCATACTTCACATGAAGACCAAAATAGTTCCAAACGCCAGATCTGAATTAGGGTGGGGGAGGTTCAATTTGCCATGTTGCAATGAGAGCTGTCATGCTAGCTTGCCCTGGTGAACATGTAAAACTGTGGTGTTCCGCAATGCGTTTGAAATATTTGGGTGCATCTAAGAAAAAAAGTTAAGCGCACTAATGCAACCGAGGCAAAATGTTAGTCTAGAGCCCTGCTCAATGAAATTTACAAACGAGCACCTAAAAAGCAGACCTCAGAAATTATAAAGTACAAATACTTTGTTACATTGTTAGTTCGTACTAGAAAGAAAGTACAAATACTTTGTTACTGTGTTAAGTAGACTTCTTAGGTATCTTTACTTTATTTCAGTATTTATTTTCATGATAGCTTTTTGCTTTTGCTCCATACATTTTAAGAGAAATATCTTATATTTTAAAAACAGGCTTTTACTTTTTTTTACTTTAGGTTTAATGCACCCGAGGGAGGTTTTTATTTACCAGCATACATGCCTTTAAAAATTAAACTGATTGGAGCATTAATGATGGGCACATAAATTGTAGGATATTAACAAGTTTAAATATTAGTATAAAAACTAGCTATTTACCTTTTGTTTCAGATGAATACATCCACAAAACTGCGCCCCAAAATAAAATGCAACGCATCTTGATATGTGCCTTCAAAATTCTGGTAAAGCTTTCAAAGTTCTTGTAAAGCTTGACTCAGGAAGTTTGAACATCCTGTTTTGTTTTACACTTTCTGTGTAGGTTTTTTCTCTGACTCGTTCACGCTTCTCAACTGATCTATCGCCACTGATGGTCCCATTTACCCTCCATCTTCAAAAAAGACAGTTTTAAAGTTCCATAATTCATATAAATTTACTATACATTTCTGAGCTTTGCTGAGAAATTGACAGTTTCTGTCAACAGAAATTACAAAACTGAAAACACAAACATTAAATTTTTAGTAACAGCTTAATGCAGTGACTGAAACTGAAAACGTTATCATTAAATGTCTGTGAAGGTTCTCAGTCATCCAGGTCATTGTAGTCAAAGGAGCTTGCAAAGAAAAGCGTCTGGACTTCTTTAAGTTACTTGAAGACGTTTCACCTCTCATCCGAGAAGCTTCTTCATTAAACGTTAAATGTTTATCATTAAACATCATCACATCTAAAACCAGAGTATTCAAATGTACAAATTTGCTCTGTATTGTAAATTGACTTGTGTGGTGGTGATGTGCATGCTTTAGTGTGTGTGTTATTTATGGGTTTGAGAAACACTGATGCGTGAGTTTGAGTGGGAGGTGTCTGTGTTCAGCAGTGATGCCTTGAGGAGAAAAAAACAGTTCCTGAGTGTGTTGGTGCTGATTTGGATAGACTGCAGTGCCTCCTAGAGGGCAGTAGGTCAAACAGGTGAGATGTAGAATGGCTGAAGTCTTTTGTAACAACAGTTAATGATCTGCTGCATTTTGTTGACCACTTTTTGGAGCCTCTTATGCAGTATGTAAGTATCCTCTCAATGGCTGAGCAGTGGAGGTTCACCAGTACAACTCTGCCTCCTGACATCTGACCCACGTTAACACATGGACTGAACATACACACACCCACAATGGACA
>NW_005189086.1:4972-9183 GCF_000239375.1 Pundamilia nyererei
AATAGACCCATTTCTGTAATATACTTACATATCTATACTATTGCTAATATATATTGTAATATATCTATATCACTAAAGTACTTCTGGATGGATGCAAACTGCATTTCGTTGCCCTGTACCTGTGCATGTGCAATGACAATAAAGTTGAATTCTATTCTATTCTATTCTATTCTACAGTTGGGAACTGAAGAAAATGTGGTGATTTGGATTCCATTAATGATATCACTGAGTGATTGAATTCCTTATCAGTTCTCACTGGCTCTGCTTTGAGAGTCACCGCCATCGCTAAACAGCATATCAAAGACATTACAGTAGTGCTTATGAATTGCATCCTCTGTGGTAAAATGGTTGTGCATGTTGGAGGTATGTCTCCTCTTTCCTGTGATCAGTTTGGGGTTGTTACTCAAGAAATGTCATTATTACAAATATTACAAAGATGACTTTTCATAAAAGTAATATAGTACACTACTTATTTCTCTCAGGAGAAATTTTTCTACATAAAATGACCAGAAATTAACCATACACACTTCAGGCTACAGTCCCACTCGCCAATTTAAATCACTATCCTGAGGTTCTCATCATCCTCTATGTGCACAGCCTAGATACAGCAAACTATGATCTCTTGTATCCTCCCTGCTGAACTTTATGTTTTTAGTCACTGAGTTGATGTGAACAGTAAAGGCTTCTAGATCTTGGGTTTTGATTTTGATCCATGTGTAATCCAAGTATCTGTACCTGTGGCTGGGTGCTTTCCCTTTGAAAGTGCCAAGAGCTTTACTTTCCACTTCCTCCATGTAGAGGTTGGCTGCATGTTTTTGTCTATAGAAACCCTTGTTGTATAGAGTTGGTTCTGTTTTGTAAGTACCTAAAGGGACAAGCCCCACTAGGGTTTAACTACCTGGGACTTTTTATCTGGTTTTGAAGCTGAAGAAGATAAGAGGTGAAACACCTTCATGAAACTGAAAGAAATCCAGTTGGTTTCTTTCCTTAGTTTAAGTTAGGGCTGTGGCTACCTTTACTGTGTGATGTGCAAACCATGTATGTGCGGTCAGTGCCTTTTAAATCATTTTTCATTAAGTTATCTTACAAATAATATGGTTTTATTTATACTCACAGAGGTGAGTATAAATAAAACCAAACCATTTTGGTGAGTGAAATTCCAGTATTTCTTAGTCTATTGACACTGATCTAAGCTACTGGATGTATGTCAGCACTTTGCAACCACATAGATTATGAATGCAGGTTTCTAGCCAAGCTTGTTTTTAGAGCACCAAGCAATTAATTTTCTCAGGGGACCACGTGAGAAACTGGGACTGCTGTGGAAACCTTTAGCAAAAAGCTGGACTCACTTTGGCTCTGTATTAATTTTCTCTTTTTCAGCTGCTACTGATAAGAGTAGATATGACAATTAGACAATGAAAATGCAAAATGTGCACAGTGAAAACACCAATACTTTATCACTTAAGTGTGCCGAAGTGGTCAAAGGGGTTATAAAAATAAATAAATAAATAAATAAGACAACGACACCTAGGGGAAAATTCACCCCCAAAGAAATCCTAAAGTCTTTTTAGAAACCAGAAAAGCTTACACAGGTTCAAAGATGCACAACTGAGTAAGGCTGGGTATCGTCACTGATTTCTTTCAATTCCAGTTCACAAGGTCCTGAATCGATTCGATCCACGATTCGATATGATTCGATTTGAATCGGTTTTGCCTAGGACAGTCAGAAATATTATAATTCTGATCACGTATCAGTTCATATCCATATTTATACATCTATAAAAAGAAAGCTGACAATTATGAGACTTTATCAGAGATGTAAGCATCACAGCAGATGCCTTTATGTCAAAGTAACTGAGAATAAAACACAGAAAAACATGAAGGCGATTTTCCTTGCCTGGGATTTTATAGCAGATGACCTTAAAAATATTCTGCAGTAGATCAAAAATGAAAGAAAATCATTAATCAACATATGAACATTACCTGATGCTGCTGAAGTGAAGCAGAGCAAAGTTACAGAGGTGAGTGGTGCAGCTTCCTTTCTTCACAATGGCTGGAATCAAAATGAATCGGCCATTCTACAAACAGGATGAAAAACTTGTCTCTAATAATCAGCTATTTACTATAGCTACAGCTATTCAGAGATTCATTATAACGCAAGAAATGGCACCAGTGAACGATCGTTTGGCCTCGGTGTTTATCCTGTTAGACCTCAGCATAACACTGCTGATCACAACATCTTACTACAGACGTGCAAATATAGGAATAGGTATTGTTGCGTATATATGAAACACTGGATTTATTTTCATTGGTATGAAGATGATACCCGTTTATTTTTAATCAATGAAAGCAAATCATACCAACTAATTAAACTACAGGCTAAACTAGAGCTCAGGATTTGTCCCGAGGACAGCAGAACTATTCCAAACTAAACCACCGTATAAATTATCTACAGGTGTTCAGTCAGCTATCAGAGCTGACTAAATAATATTGAGTTGAATTGAATTGAAATTGAATGTATAATAGTTTTTTCAAACAATACAAAAGAAATGCACAAGAAAAATAAATTTGTTATTTCCAACTTGGGTTTTCTCGTATGATTTCTGCTGAGCACCAGAAGACAAAGAAAATGCAAAGAAATAGCAATAAGCTCTAAACCAGTCATGATTCTCTTACTGTAACTGAGCAATGAAGAAAGTAGAAAGTGGCAGTGTCTGGTCAAATTTTTATAACAAAGAGGGAGACGATGGTGGAAAAATGCAATGAAGCAATTATGTTTGTCAAGATCGAGAAGAAGAATTAGACCTCCAGGCAAGGGGTGACCCCAGAATAGCCCATGTGGGGGTTGGGACAGGTCAGTAAGTGACGCACTGAGTCATGTATACATCATGTCAACACAGAAGGGTCTGGGGAGAACCAGCAGCTCTGGAATCCAGTACCCCAGATTAGGCAAGACCTGGAAGACAACACAATTTGTGACTTATAGAGTCCAATGTACAAAAAAAATAAATAAATAAAAAAGGAAACCAAGAAGTTGCATCACTAGAGCCAACTCTAGCTGGAGAAAATGAGGAACCAAAATGGTCAGTAATACACAAGAGCTACCTCCCTACGACAGAATGGCCACTATCTGTGGGGGGTTGTTTCATAAATGACTCTGATGATACTCTGAGCAGGCATAGCCCTGAATAAACTGGAATTAAGCCAAGATAAGATTTCCTTCCAGTTGGAAGAAAACATCCTTTCTTATCAGGGGAATGAAGACTGAAAACACTTAACTCTAAACACTCTTCCAGATGCATCAAATGAGTTCAAGGAGGGGGTGGTAAAAAGTTTCATTTACTGCAGGTTGTTTAAATAAAGTTCTTAATGTCTAGCCCAATGAGTAGTAAAAGAAAATGCAAAAGTATATATACACATGTGGTTGTGCTGAAGATAATTTAGGATTGACATTTGGCAGACTAAAAGCAGTTAGAACTGGGCAAGTCTCCTCGAGAAAGACAATGGTGTCTGAGGGATACTAAAAAAACAGCTGGAGGGACATTTTGCAACTAATTAGGTTTGTTGGCAACAAGTCAGTAACATGATTAAGTGTAAAAAGTAATACTTAGAGAGGCAGAGTTTCTCTGGAGAAAAGATAGGTTGGCAGAAAACTGTCCACAAATTATTGAATAATTTCAAAAAAATGTTCCACAAAAACAACAACAAAAAAACCCCCTCACACAATATATATACACACACAAAAGTGTGATTAGGGAGAGTGGAAACACATGGGAACACAGCTGGGACAAATGCACATGACGCTACAGGGAAAGCAAAACTAAACGCACTGGACATGAGACGAGAGACTGTCCAAATAAAACAGGAAACATTAAGACACGTAGCTTGACACAGGGGCTGGGAAGAAGGAATGCATGTGCGAACAAGACTGAACGGATGGGGAGACAAAGGGAGGAGACACAAAGAAAGAAACATGGAAACAGTTAAGAGAGACAAGACACAGAGTGACCCAGTCACTCTCAGTCAGCTCAAATTCAAATTCAAATTCAAATTTTATTTGTCACGTACACAGTCATACACAGTACGATATGTAGTGAAATGCTTGGACAACTGCTCGTGACCTAAAGAAAACAAAAATGGAAAAGGCTATGAATAAGATAGGAAATAAATATGAAAAATTAAAAAGGGTAAATTTAACTAGGAGGGAATAA
>NW_005189087.1:0-1128 GCF_000239375.1 Pundamilia nyererei
AAACAAGCTCAAAAACACTCGATGTATAAAGCTTAGAAAAAAAAACTTTTAAAGTTTTAAAAGGTTGGAAGCAAAGGTTATGAAGTTGAATTGTTTTTGGTTATTTCAAAAAGTATTTTGTGTTTGTGTTTTTGCTTTCCACAAAGTAGGCAAGCAGTGTTGCATTAGACAAAAGTGAAAAATTACCTGATTCTTGATTGATGCAGCTCGGTTTCTAAAAGCATCAGACGACGAGTCTGACAGGTCACTTGTAAAACTGCTTTGTATGGATCGGAAAACAACATATTTAGTCGTTGTGGTTGGTGCAGGTGTCGTGGTTGATGTTGGAGCTGTAATTGTGGTTGTTGGTGCGGCTGTTGTGGTTGTTGGAGCTGCAGTTGTTGGAGCTGTAGTTGTGGTTGTTGGTGCAGCTGTTGTGGTTGTTGGAGCTGCAGTCGTGGTTGTTGGTACGGTAGTTGTTGATGTAGGAGCTGTAGTTGTGGTTGTTGGTGCGGCTGTTGTGGTTGTGGAGGCTGCTATTATGGTTGTTGGAGAAGGTGTCGTGGTTGTTGGTAAGGTAGTTGTTGATGTAGGAGCTGCAGTCGTGGTTGTTGGTGCGGCTGTTGTGGTTGTTGGAGCTGCAGTTGTTGGAGCTGCAGTCGTGGTTGTTGGAACTGCTGTCGTGGTTGTTGAAACTGCTGTCGTGGTTGTTGGAACTGCTGTCGTGGTTGATGGAGCCGATGTTGTGGTTGTTGGAGCTGCAGTCGTGGTTGTTGGAGCTGCAGTTGTGGTTGTTGGTGCGGCTGTTGTGGTTGTAGGAACTGCTGTCGTGGTTGTTGGAGCGAGTGTTGTGGTTGTTGGAGCTGCAGTCGTGGTTGTTGGTGTGGCTATTGTGCTTTTTGGAGCGGGTGTTGTGGTTGTTGGAGCTGCAGTCGTGGTTGTTGGTGCGGCTGTTGTAGTTGTTGGAGATGCAGTCGTGGTTGTTGGAACGGGTGTTGTGGTTGTTGGAGCTGCAGTTGTTGGAGCTGCAGTCGTGGTTGTTGGTGCGGCTCTTGTGGTTGTTTCAGCTGCAGTTGTGGTTGTTGGTGCGGCTGTTGTGGTTGTTGGTGCAGCTGTTGTGGTTGTTGGCGATGCAGTCGTGGTTGTTGG
>NW_005189087.1:2588-4299 GCF_000239375.1 Pundamilia nyererei
GTTATCAGTATTAGGAGCCATTTGATTTCTTTTGTGATCTTATGAACCAAAGTCGTATGTTGGAATGCAACGGGACTTCCGAGTTGCACTGATTGGGACATATGGATTGTTTCTGTATAATGCTGTAGTTGACTGGAGTTATTCTTATAAAACATGTTCTTTTTTTCCTTTTTTTTTTTTTCTCCTAGGTCAGGGTCGGCAACCTGCGGCTCTATAGTCCTTATAGTGCAGCTCCGCGTGGTTTGGGAAAATAAATTAGAAGTATTTAGCTGAAGTGTTTTTTATTTATGTTACTTTCTTTTAAACTTGTAGTTCTAAATTGGAAGATTATTGTGACATTGAGATATAAAAATAAAATTCTATTTTATTATTTTTTCTTTGCTCAAAATAAGTGTCACATTCGCGGAAGCCGGTATGCCTGACGAAATGCCGTGCATTTATCGAGACTTTCAACCCCAGGTAGGCCAGTTATGAATCTTCGGATCCACATTGTCAACAGCTATTCTCCACCGTGAACTATGTTAAAAAGAAACACCGCTCACGCCTCACAGATGGCAGCTTACAGTCCTGCGTAAAGATGAAAGTACAGCCTCGATTTGCAGACGCTGTGCGCATACAGCCGGCTGTAGCTTTTCAGCTCACAGCCCGACACGTACCAACACAACAGCATAGATAGCACAGACGTTAAGGCTGCGAGGCGTGATAGCGGGTGCCGCTCAGGTGCATCCGCCTCCCCTGCAGCGGTGCTGCAGACCACGCCCCACCACACACATTAACCTGGTAAAATACATATTTAGGCAGAATTTTGCAAATATCTATTTTTCATATTGTAGCAGCATAGTGCTTTTTTTTCCAATTATTTTTTAAAGTCAGGTCAAGTCTCCAAAAGCCCAAAGGTCAAGCGGCTCACAACAGTTTTTGTTTGCTACATGGATCATTTCAGTTCAGCTGGGTGTCTTTCCTTTTGTTATATTTCTTTAAGAGTTCAAAATGTGTTCATTACATAAATAAATTTTAATTTTCTCTGTAGCACTTCATGGATTTCATAAGCAACACACCTTAGTTGTTCACACAAAGCATAAAGGTAAAAACCAATATATACAGTGTTATCTTCATTTTAGATCTCAAAAAGTATTTGCGGCTTGCGGTGTTTTCTTTTGCGTGGAAACCGGGGCCATATGGCTCTTTGGGTCTTAAAGGTTGCTGACCCCTGCCCTAGGTAGTTTATTGCTTTGGATTTATTACTTTGTAAGTTAAAATAAGTAGATAATGGATTGGATTTGTTTGTTATTTGTTTTTGTTATTTAATTGTTTGCGTTCTTTGTGTTTCTGAAATCATATTATCCACCAGTATTTATACTCCTCTTTTTGTCTTGCTTTTTTGGTCAGTTTTAGTGCTATTTTTTGTTTATTTTCCTGTTAAGTTTGTTTTTTGTTGAATTGTTTTTTTGTGATACTTCTGTCTTATATTGCGATTAAATGCACAAGCGTTTCAGTGGTTGAAAAATGGATTATGTGTATATTTGACGCTGAATCCTTTATGTGCCTAGATTGTGTCTGTCTTTCATTCTTGACAAGCTGATAGAATAGCATGTTAAAGAATAAGAATTTAGTTCTGTATATTAAATGAACTGTACAACAATATACTTTCATTCTATAACTATTACCTCAATATACACAGGCCACAGCAGTTAGTCTCAGTTTCATAGGT
>NW_005189087.1:4319-9422 GCF_000239375.1 Pundamilia nyererei
AAAGTTTAGAATAGTATTATCTGAATTTTAGGAGCCAGGACCACGCCTCCAGACACATCCCTTCTCGTTCTTATCTGTAGATATGATTCCCCTGTCCTACAAGCTGTTCGTTCTTGTTTTTGCGCCCCACCCTCCTTCCCCTTTTTCAGTTCTTTCACTTTTTTCACTTCTTCACTTCTCATTAGTACATGGGGATTTCCCAGGCCTGGGAGCTGCCACCACTCTTCTCCAAGCCCTTCCCCAAACCACACCTCAATTCATGTTTAAGCCATTCACCTTTATCTACTAAAAACGCTGTCAAGCCTAAAATGAGAACGTGGGTCAAGCTAGTGAAATATAATTGTTGTTTAGCACATTTTTTCTATAACAAGCAATGTCATGGGATATGACATAGTTCAAGTAGTGAAACTTTAACGGTGCAGCCTAGGTAAACTTATGACCATGCTGTATAAATGTTTTGCCAAAATTCATTATGGCAAATAAAAGTATCACCGTTAGCCACATTTTGATATATGGCAACCTTTACCTGTTATTCCTTCTGTGTGAATATTTTTTTAATACAGTCATTTTTAATGATATTGCTAAAAGTGTCACAAATCTAGCCTCAACCATGTGCCTTAATGTTTTTAGGACCTTTTTCAGAACTGAATGATTTTAAATGGAATGATGCAAGTGTGCTATTCCATATACTGTGAGGATAACCAAATGCTGAGTCAAGAGGGGAAGAATCAGAGAGAAATTGTGGGGTTCTTTTAAGAAAAACTTTTGCCAGACATGCACTCAGAGTATTCACTGAACCCACAACTTTTAGGTATTAAAAAAATTGGGAAATTTGGCTCCACCTTGCATTACTAGGTACAACTCAACTAGATTTAGTTACTACACTCAAAATAAAGAAATGCTTAACCATTAAACTACTATGACACACAACTTTAATACAGTCTGCATATTCTCTATAGCAATTATTCTTGAGGTTATACTTTCCAGTGCTACAACAGTTTATTGATTTTGCATCAACAGTAAGTTTAGCATCGGTTAGCTTACCTGCTAGAAGCAAGGAAACTGATATCATCAGTGCAACACCCATTGTTCAACCAGTTAAATCTGTAAAAGAAACATATGTCAAGGCTTGTTTTATGGTCTGGTTCTTTTTACTCTGCACTTGAGTTTCTGGACTTGTGTTGTTTATTTAATTCTTATATGAGGGCCCAGGGTTTTGTAACTTTATATTATTTCCTGTATTCATTCTCTTAGAATATGTAACCCTCTCTCTTTAGAGTCAAATTCTTCCCTGTGTGTTCCCCTGCTTCCTGTGTCATGTCTGTTGTATTAACTCAGTGGTTCCCAAACCTTTTTTGCTGGGCCCCCCTTTGTTTTACACGAAAAACATTCGTGCCCCCCCCCCCCCCCCGCGCGTGCACACACGCGCGCACGCACGCACACGCGCTAACACATCCTCCAACCACACACACACATATTTTGCTCCATTGCGGTTTATTTCACACCTCAAACATTAAGTAAACAATTAAGCAAATACAAGTAACCGGCAATAAATTACAGGCAGTAATAAAATAAACTACTAACCTCTTTTACGCTACGTCCACACCTACCCGGGTATTTTTGAAAACGCAGCTGTTTCGTCCACACGTAAACGGTGTTTCGAATCACCGAAAACTGAGATTTTTTAAAAAAAACTCCTTTATTGTAGACAAGGAATACAGAGGTCGTCTGGCAACATCAAAGGTATGTGCCTCTTTTCACGTCAGGCTGTGCGCCACGTTATTGTTTACATGAGATGAATTGCAAAATAGCAGATCGAGAGGAAATACTGTTACTGTTAATCTGACTGTCTTCAGGTTTTACACGCAGTTACTGTCCCTCCATTTACAAAGGCAGAGGCGTCACCATGTGATTATTTTACATGTAATTGTTTTTTTTTTCCTGTGTAATAATATTCAACATTGCTATCAATAATTTTTTCAAAAAATGCCTCTCTGTGCAAAATGGGTTTAAAAACATAAACAGCTGTGGGATACTGTTTGTCTGTGATTTGAACCGGGGGAATAAATCATGGCAGGATCAACCCGATATTATTTGTATCCCGTTGTAACTTTACTGTATACAGAGCTAACATCTCCAAAATGTCAGGAGTAGTTAGTCATTACAACAAGTGTTTGTAAACTAAAAATCAAGAATGTGGGATACTGTTTGTCCGTGATTTGAAGAGCCCAGCTGCTCCCAACAAAGGGAAAACCAATTCTGCCGGGGAGACCTACCTCGGCACTTGTGCAGGTGAAACCAAAGGGCAGACATGCTTCACCATATTTTCTAGTCTTTGGCTTAGAATGAAGTTGGTTTGGAAACATATTCAGTGATACTTCATCTCCTGCTTTGTGTTTCTGTGGGCGCCCGTGCTAGCAGTGTCCAAGCCTTTTGTTTTTTTCCTTTTCTTACTGCGCCCACCCCCCCGCCATGGCTCTGACCCCACACTTTGGGAAGGTCTGTATTAACTTAATTAGTGTGTCTGTCTTCCCCCTTTAGTTGTCACTTTATCTGGATTTTATAATTTTTGTCATTTTGGCTGTATCACAATAAACCTAATCAACAGCTCATTTGTTGCTCAATGCTGCCTGGCTGTGAGTGTGCACTTGGTTCCTCATCTCCACAACTAGGGATGAAGGACTGGTTCTTGCAGCAAACTGGTTTCCAGTAATTCAGTTCCTTGGAATTGCTTGCCTATTTATTCTGCTTATAGGTTCCTTTTAGACTTACATTACAATAACCTCAAGAAGTGATATCAATATTGGAATTCCTAAATTCTTATCAATTCCCATCCCTATCTACACCACATACACAAACACGCACACACAAAATCTGCCATTATGTTACTAAGTTAAAAAATTTAGTAAGTGGAATTTTAAGTGTAATTAATATTATTATGCTTTAAAATGAAATGATAAATCATGACTATTTAAAAAATCATATTGGTACAAACATCATTAGTTTTATAAGTCATAATACAAAAAACAAATAAAATCAGATTTACAGTACAGAAAATATGTTCCATTGTACTTACCAAAACTGGAATCAAATGGAAATGTTTTAATTCCTGTTTTTTTATCTGTAGATGTCTTCAATTTCTTTTTATTTTAAAATGGTGCAGTTCACCTCTTTGCTTTGGTAAATCTTTCACCTTATGTTCCTGTCAAAACACCTTTCGTCCTTTTATATTTCAGCAGAATTGGGGCTAATGACGTAAGTGAGAAATGATTGATGAGGTTGTGGCACCTCTAGAATGTCACATCACAGGATTCACAAGTTTGTCAAGCCATGTTTCTTGGCCTAATATAACATTGCCTCTCCCTTCTTTATGTTTCTTAAGAGTGACTCAAAGATATAATGACAGACCAAATACAGAATTCTAGTATGGTGAGAAGAAGTTGTAAGAAATGAAAGAGATGTATGATCAAAGTAAATGGACATCTTTACAGAGTGTGAGCCTCTCGAGTTATTTACCACACGACACGACAACTTTATAGTGATATACTGTAACTCAGAATCACAGCTAAATTTCCTGATATTTTTCCAAGTGATTGCAAACTCATTAAATCAAAATGATTTAATATGAAATTATAATATCTCATAATTGAAACATGACATGTATCAGTAGGAAGTACTTTATATTGACATTCTAAAAGTGCTTTTACTACTTTGTTAGAACAATTTGTTTTAAAAGTGGCTCAATAATACATTTTCGATCACACTGATTTTATTCATTTAATATCCCCTCTCTGTTTACTGCATAGAAAGGATAAAATGCTTTGAATTATTGTTTAAACACTTTGATCTTATTTGTTTCATTTTGTTCATACATTTTTTCTAAGCCAAGACAAGGAGACTTTGCAAGGCGGTTTCTGAGAGTTCAAAGAAATGCAAAGGAATCTGGCATTGAGCACCAACAGAATTACTGAAATGAAAGTGAAAATAGCTGCTTATGTGTTTTACATCAAGGCTCCAATTTGATAATTTTAGCAAGGTCTTTCCTGTTGTTTTTAAATATGCACTTTCTGCAGATGCCCAACAATGGGGAATGGCAATGTATTCATATGTAAATGCTTTCTCATACTTTCAAATGACAGTTCTGCCGAAGAGTTCAAAATAAGAATAAACAAACAAAGAAACAAGAACAAGATTTCAAGAATATTGGTCCAGCTTAACATGCTATTTATGTATTTTCTCCATCATAACAACAACTTAACTCGCAGCTTACTTATTGAGTCATTAAGCTGGCTGCAGCTTTAGCATTACCTTCATAAAACACAGCAACAATTCCTCATCTAAAAACAACTGTGAATCTTTTGTTGAACTTTCATCATCTCCAGTTCCTCTTTTAAATTCTGCTTTTGAGAGAAAACATTTTAGAAGCAAAGTGTAATTAGATTTGATATTTGCAGGTGAGTTTGTCAAACCAGAATTTTCAGCAAATGCCTCTCCATCACGCCTTCAGGTTAAGAGAAAATTTGATTTGAAACATGTTGAACAAGCCTTGTAGTGCAAATGTGATCGAGGGAGAGGGGCATCATACAAATAGCATAGTTCTTTCACCATAGTTCTTTAAGAACAAATGCAGTCTACAAAACAGTGATGAACTGTTGCAACACCAAAGAGTAACACCTTGGGAATGTATAGGTCACACCTCTTCTTTGGAAATGTTGTCAGTCAGACAATAAATTATAGATAGTGGCTTATTTAATATTTTTTTAAAATCCTTTTCTTGAGGACCTAGCCTGAATATGGCTAAGCATTAGAGTTAAATTGACCCACCATATATTCAGAATATAGAGGCCCTGTCTCAATATGTGTACTTGTGAGTACTTGCGTTCTCGTGTTCTCGTGATACGTCATCAGTCGGAGATCAAGTACTGTTCGCATTGTCACGATCCTGGGTCTTATGACCCAGTGTTTTGAGTTTTAGTTCATTTTTGATGTTTTAGTTTATGTAAGCCCTTCAGGTTCCTAAGTTCATTTGTTATCATGCTTAAGTGTTTCTAGTTATTATTTCCCCCTCGTGCTTCCACCATGTTAAGTCTCCCCTGCTTTTCA
>NW_005189088.1:0-1307 GCF_000239375.1 Pundamilia nyererei
TTCTTGCTTCCTCTACTTTTATACCATTGATTCATTAATGTTGAATTCTCTCACACCTGCTCTATTCTCATGTTCTGGACCTGAAAACAGGGTTTAATCTTTGGTTTCATCCTATAATACTGCATTTATTTTTCTACGAAGGTTCAAACTTTGAGAGTGTTTAAACACGAGACAAAAGTGTGAAAATGTTCAACCCTGTCTGAGAAAAGTGTATAAAGTGTGTCGTGAGGGGTTTTACAGCCTTAAAACATCTATAATCATTTTAAAAAATACATTAAAGTTGCCTACTTTGCAGATTTCACCTATCACTGGTTATTTTTAGAACGTAACTCCCACCTTAAACTAGGGACCAATGTATTTATTGCAACATGGTATGGAAAAAAATCAAAATCAAATTGTAAGTCTTAATAACTATCAAGATTGACTGGTTTTAAATTTAAATTACCGAACCATAAAATGTCTCTGAATGTGTAAGAGTATTGCCAGAAGTCTCCAATAGATTAAGAACCTGAAACTTTTTTTTTCTTGCCTGTCCCGTTTGGCTCTTTTGCCATCAGAATTATTGTCTAAAGGCAAAGAAAGATGCCCAACGGATTTACTTTACCAAATGGAAAAAACAGAAGAACCTGAAACTTTTTAAAGAAATCACAAACGGTCAAAATTTAAACATGTTGTAATTACCCAAGCAAAATTCCGTCTTTAAAATGTTTTTATCTTCTCATAATGTTTTCCTTTTTGAACAGTTACAAAGTTTTCAGTTCCTTGTTTTGTTTCCTTGAAACAAAACCTGTTTGCAGCTGTATGTGGGTTCCTACATTGTAGTGTATTAGAAACATTACATGCTTTAAAAGAGTCAAACCTTATTTGTATTCTTCTTGTTTCTTCTTAATAAATGAAGACGTGTCACTTTGCTGCTTGTTCAGAGTGTCTCAATTAACCTATCAGAACACATGTTGATGGATAGTTATGTGAGGAAGACGTAAAACAAATAAAAGAGCTAGTTCTTTGCACGTTTCAAAACCACTAATGGCCCGTAATTTCAATCTGCCACATACTGTTTTATGACTTAGCACCTCCAGGTATTGAGCAGTCTGAGTGTAGCACAAAATCTCTGAATCTCTCTAAACTCCAGATCCAACATTTAGTGTATGCACTGCATACTTTATAGTACCACTGAACGTTGTAGGGTTTAATTTTGTTTTGTTACTTTACTTTTTGAGCTGCACGTCTCTTTTGGATTTGCCTTTCCTTGAGTTTGAGTTATAATCAGGACCAAACATTAACTTTGTCCCAGCATATTTAATCCA
>NW_005189088.1:3053-4063 GCF_000239375.1 Pundamilia nyererei
GGGTACAGCTAACATCTGCAGAGTTCAGCACAGACAGTGACTGTTTACAAGTAAAAATGATAACCTGCACAACTACTACTGAGAAGGAACAAGTCTCTCTACATACAGTTAGTTAGGATATAGAAATCATCTCTGACCAAGTATATAAAAATGAGTAGCAAAAGTAATAAATGTAATAGCACTGCTGGGGTTTGTATTATTGTACTTATAATTTAAAGAGCTTTGTGGAAATGGTTGTTGTGATGTGAACGATATAAATACAATTGAATTAAAAAGAAATCACACAAGTAGGTAAACATCTAATTTCAGAGTTAAGATAGCTTTTAGCTTTCAGCTCTCACTTTCTTCTGACAATGCTTTTTGTCTCTTACCTTGAATTGGAAGTAAAAAAATTGTGTTGCTTTGCTTTGACAAGACAAATTGACCCTGACAGCACTTAACAGCATTTTAGTTGTTAAATTTTAGCTGGCATGAATTACAAGGCAATAATGCATGGCTTTTTGTTTCATATATCCACAGTTAATGTGATAGTGTGATATAGCAGCACAAACAAGAAGTATTTAGCTGATATTTCAAATCTTCAGTTAAACTACCCTAATCTTACTGACAGTGACTGATCAACAAATAAAACACCCCCTTCTATGTTTAACAACTCTAGAAAGTGCAAAAATCCTATTTACGAACATAAACCAGGATCCTCTGAGCAGATACATTACCAATGTGAAATCACAACTTTCTGTTTTGAAAGTTGAAACCTAAACCCTTAATTAGTTACTCAATGAGTATACAATCTCATAACTTGTAATAACTCATAGGGTTTCAATATTTTAAAATCCCACCACTCCATTATCTTTTCAACATCCATAAACTCTTGATTCCTCTGACTCTATCCTGATCCAGTTTACTTCACACAACATAGTTTTTTTCCTCTGTGCAGAAACAGCAGAGGAAGAACCAGACTGCTGGGGACAGATAGCAAGTTTACTACATTCCACACAACACATAAATCT
>NW_005189088.1:4676-5753 GCF_000239375.1 Pundamilia nyererei
CTCCACAATAATCATGTTGTATGTGAAAAAGTCAGAGTGGCTCATTGTCGTCCCTGCAGGTGCATTGTGCCGATGCCTCCAACGCTGAAAGGCCGTGTAGAATATGAAGATGTAGAGTGGAAAGAGGAAGAAGGTGTTTGTGATGGTGAAACTGGTGAAAATGACATAACCGACTATGGGACATTCGAATGATCTGGAGGAGTTAAAGTTTAAATAGCTGGAGACTGAGACAGGATCACCGAGAGCTGAGGAAGAGTTGATGAACATGGTCTGTTGAAGACAGTAAAAATAAATATATTTAATAATTTAATACTTTTCAGGAGTTTCAACATGCACTATATCACTAACACTGATGATTTTCTTGTTTGTAGCTGATCTTTTCAAATTATTCATTCTGCAAAAAAGCCTCATCAATACTACGTTCTTGTCAGTGCTTCGTGCTGACAATTTCCCTTCACTGGCTGTCTGTACATTTTAGAATCCTTTTAAAAAATTTCTTTTGTTTGCTTTTAAATCTCTAAATGGCCTCAACACGAGTGATGTGTTCAGGAATTTTCTATGAGTTTGGTCAGAGCATATAAGACAGCGAACCACACCCATCTTCAGAGACTACTTTGGTGTTTGACCAGAGTGTTTCTCCATATTGCAATGTGTTATTAAACCCACTGCAAAACACACTCACCAAGTGTTTGCAGTTCATTTTAAAACTTCACAGCCCAATTTACCAGAAAAGCAAAATGAAATTCATGGGGATTGGATTCCCAAGGCTTCCACCCCTGAGTGCCACAGTCAAAGGGCAATGAGACCTGGAGAAGCTGATCAGGAGGAATGGTCTGCCAGAACTGAAACTGAGTGTTGTTCTGTTATTGAACTTCTGTGCCGATTCCATAACAAACATCGTAAGGGTGTTAATGTGGCACTACGACACCGTAGGCTGCACAGAGCTGTGGTGCCATTGTGATTGGTTTCTTTTGTCATGTGTTTAATCTCTGAACCAGATGGTGGTGACAAAAGCCAAAAGGAGTGCTCCTGGGCTTGGTCAGCTTGTAGGACTCTGGAGATAGCTGACAGGTACTG
>NW_005189088.1:7453-9177 GCF_000239375.1 Pundamilia nyererei
TACCATCAAATGTCTCTGTAGCTATGAGAGCATTACCAGAACTCTCCAATGGTTTGGGAACTTGACAATTTTTGAATATAATATAATAAAGCAAATACTAAGCTAATTTGAAGAAATCATGAATGGTCAATAGTTAAAAATGGTATAATTACAGAAGCAAAATTGCTCATCATTGGCATAAGTTAAGAGACATTTCTTTAATTCTAGTAACAATCATATTAATAACAATGAAGAAATTTGTCGGTATAATTAAGCATTTAACATCCATCAGGTCATGGCAACTCAAGTTAGGGCTAATCTTAGGCTTTGGTTTTAGCTGAAACTAACAGTTTCTACTATCTTGTAGAAACTGTTACTTTCTGAAAATGTTTCCCTTTTAAAACAGTAAAACATTCTTGGTTTTTTTAATCAAACCTTATGTGTATTTTCCTCATTTCTTCTTAATAAAGGAGGACGTGTCACTGTGCTTTTTGTCCAGACTGTCTCAAGCTAGTGTCTCATTAGAACACATGTTGATGAATAGTTGTGTGAGGAATATATGTAAAATAAATGAAAGAGCGAGTTCTTTGCATGTTTCAAAACCAGTAATGACCCCTAATTTTAATCTGTCACATACTGTTTTATGATTTAGCACCTCCAGGTGTGGAGCAGTCTGTGTTTAACACAAAATCTCATAATGGTGCAAACTGCAGAGCCAACATTTAGAGTATGCAATGCATGCATGTTGTACAATATGTTTTAAGCTGCAGGTTTATTATGTGCCTGTTTTTTTTATTTTTTTTATGCTGGTGGTCTCTTACTTTAAGAAAAAGGTTTCCTAGACCTTGAGTTTTACTAATATTAGTTTTATCCCAGCATATTTATCCATAATTAATTCAATCAGATAACTAGTTTATTACACACTAACAAGTCAATTTATTTTTCCTTCATCTATAGAAGCTAAATGTCCAGAAAATAATCTTGCTCGACTGCTCCGTTCTCCTTCCTTTCAGGTGCTCAGACTCAAGGAGCTAGATACACAGGAGGAGTGAGTGTAAACCCTTTAATACAGAACTTCTGTAATAACAAAAGTGTGTCCCTTTGCAAAAGGGGTTTGATAAAGGTGATATTACTGACCTGACTTTATTTTATTTGTCAGGTACAGGAAATAGTCAGAAGTAAATGAAAAAGCCACCAGTGTCTAAATAAAAAAGAAACTTTGAAAGACTTTCCAAAACCCTCGAAGTGTTTGGAGAACTATAAATGTAAAACATTCAGTCTGACGACGTAAAAGAAGAAAGCTGAAATATAAAGAACGAGGGATGGTTCAACTCATATTCTGCAGTACTGTGTTGAATAATAATTACTAATTATAGACTGACTAAGATTATCTTTTTAAAATAAAAATAATATAATCAAACTCATAAAGACTTTATTTAAAAATGCTGTCACTCACCTTTGTCCTCTTGTAGCTCAGTGGACAGCTTCCTTTAAAGCCAACAAGTGTTGTCAGTGCAGCTAAGCAATAATCCACATGCACTCATTTAACATCAAGCACATATTATTTAAAACTATCCACTAAGTACAGCTGACGTTTTGCATATTAGGCTTGGACATCTACATTACAGTCAGTCACACAGTTTACCTACAAGTCACATTGTTGTGATGTTATATTTTCATGACTTAAAGAAAGAGATTGTAAGGAGCACGAGTCAGCTGATTTTAAGAGGCTCACATAGAAACTT
>NW_005189089.1:0-4659 GCF_000239375.1 Pundamilia nyererei
TTGATCAGCTGTTGTTAGAATTTATTTAATATTAATTTCTAGTATCAGCTGATGTTTGCTGGAGCCACAGCTGTAAAGCTGCTGGTCATGATGGTTTGGAGATGTGGTGAGAGGGAAACATGAAGATGAAACCAGGAGATGTCCTTACTGAACCATCAGAGCTGTGATGGAGAAACAGGTTTACCTTTTAGGTGACATGGATGAGTTGAAGTTATGAACTGTTTCTGAGAGACTAATAACACCAGGATCCTTTTCTAAGCAGCTGACAGCTGGTAACTGTGCAGGGGCGGGTCTAGCAAAGTGTTGCCAGGGGGGCAGGCAAATCAAATCACTTTTATTGTCACATCACATGTGCAGGTACACTGGTACAGCACATTTGAGTGAAATACATGTGAGTGAACTCGTGTCAAACACTGAGCTTCAGTAAAGATTCAAGTTGTATTTATTTAGATTTCTTATCACCTTAAATCTTCACTCAAAGACGAGTATCTGTGACAGTGTGTATACAGATGTATCATATATAAGAGACAAATATTGTTCATTTAATATGTTGGCATTACTAAATTTGGCTCAATGCTTACATACATGTGTAAAAAGCAAATGTAGGAGCTGTGATAACTGTGTCTGATAGAATGAAGAGTCGACTGATATATGAAATATTCCTTTATTGGGTGAGAAAATCAGACCCTGTCATAACTGCTGTAAGTCACACAGAATAGACATCAGAGCCTTAAACAGGCTGACGTCTGCTAGTGCTGGTTTGGGTGTTTGGGCCAGAAACATGATGATTAAACATTTGAAAAAGTTCTGTTTTCAGACAGTAACGAGCACTTTTATTCTACGACACTCACAAGAACCAGATTTAAATCCCACCTGTTAGCGGCTAATGCTAGCAGCAGGGTCACAACACGGCTGTCATGAAGTGCATTCAGTCCGTCCGTGTGCCACGTTAACAGGCTGCCAATTAAACACATTTAACTGTGTTAAATTGTTTTTTCTAACGTTTAGACTGAAGCTGACAAACAGCTGAAGAGCAGCAGACGAGTCGTCACAAGCTGAACACGCGTTCATGGACCAGCAATGCTCATAAACTTTCTTTATGCACCTTAATTTAGTCTTTTTTGTATCATAATTTGATTCTTAACACAATTTATTTGTTATGTAATAAGATTATCTTCTTTATATTTCATGTGTTTCTCTCCTCGTGATGAAACTGATTCAGTCTTTTGATCAATCAGTGAAATATCTGCTGTAAGACATCGGTCATCCTGAAATCTCTTCCTTCATTGTTCAAAGTGTTGAAAATGATCCTGGCTGTGACACAGGACAGCTGTGTCTAAAATGTGTTAGTCTTTTATGTAAAAGCTGCTTGCATGTGTTGTGTACAGTCCTGTTGGGTTTATGTGTTACTTCCATGATCCCCGAGAACACAGGAGCCGTTAGGATCTGTGTCCAGGGATTTCAGCCCACTGCTGTTTTACGGCCTCTGGGTTCCTCCTTAGAAGAGCAGAAGGATGGCGTCTCCATAAAACCTCTCTCTGACATTAAAGCTCGTTTCGCTTTCAACGTTTTAAATTTAAATGAAGATTTTATTATTTTAGACCTTTGTTACTGACTTTGGTTTTAAATTGGACTAAAATCAGAGCAGTGGTCCAGTTTTTATAATGTAAGGCGACTGGCAGCAGTGAAATCTTCTCTTTCTTGGCAGCACTTGGAAACAGCGATCCATGCTTTTATTTCTTCCCGTGTGGACGACTGTAACTCTCCCGGTGTTTGGGTCAGTCAGTCGCTGCTCTCGCGCCTGCAGCTGAGCACGTGTGCTGGCCTCACCGGCCGCCTGTGTCCTTCAGAGCTCATTTTAAAATTCTCATGTTTGTTTTTAAACGCCTTCAGTCTCGCCCACCTCTCTGAGCGTCTTCACCCTCACACACCCTGCTGGCCTCTCAGGTCAGCTGACCAGCTGCTCCTGGAAGATCAGGAGGAAGCTCAGAGGGGGCGGGGCCTTTTCTATCGTTGCATTTACGAAAATAATTGATTAAATTAATTATTTTATTAATTATTTTATTCTTTTTATGATTTGGCTTTTATTTATATCGTATGTAACTTTTTTTATTTAGTTCCAATGTACAGCACGTTCCATCAGCTGTGGTTGTTTTAAAGTGCTTTACAAATAAAGGTTTGTTCTTATGCACCAAACGTCGCAGCTTCCTGTTAAAACCCCGTTTAAACACGTGTAGCTCAGCAGATTTACAAACACTGAGCTCTTTCTGAAGCGTCGCTGTTGGAGCGCCGAGCTTCAGCACAGCGTCACGTGCGCACTGTAGACGTTTTTCTTATTTCTTGGTGTTGCACAAAATACACGCAGTTAAGAATTACACACAGTCTTATATGATCCACGCGTCCGGGGTCAGAGAGATGCTCACATGCTAAGCTACAGCATGGCAAAGTGGGCGATCACTGTCAGAATATGTATAAGTCGAGCCAGATTCTCCAAGATCAGGCAGAGCATCAGAGGAAGGAAGGATCTGGATGTCTCTGATCGAGGCCAAAGTAACAAAGCCCACTGCACCACGGCCGTCACGGGAGGACGATCCTCCTCACAGGTCGGAGTCGTGTTTCACAGCTGGGAACCAAAGCCACAGGGGACTTTGCTCCTCAGGCTCTCAAACCTGGATGTTGTCCTTCCAGCTCTCGCCACGTGGCCCTCCTCCACCTCCTCTCCTGACAGCAGGAAGTGTGACTCCACCTCCACGGCTTCAACCCGATCTGCCTGGCTCCCTCACTCCATCCTGACCCGGGCTTACTGAGTGTGGTTAAAATGATACTTTAGTCATCAGATGGCTTTGCATCAAATATAATAAACCTCTACCAGAAATCCACAGAAATAGAAGCAACCCGAGATCAGACCTGGACAGAAGATTTTAAAATGTCATAAACAATAATAAAAAGATATTTCACAAACAGTTTCTTTGAACCACAGTTATTTAAATTTAAATTACGTAAAAAATAATCTTCTGTTGTTTTAAATGTGCTATAAATACACAGGGTTTCACATCAAAGGTTAATTTTACTCAGCAACTTCACACATAACTCATCTTTCAGTTATATACACGTGGTGTAGAGGGTACTTTCCCCCGTGGGCTGTGACTCTGAGCGCCGCCTCATTCAGAGCATCTCTGTCGGACACGCAGCGTGAACTCGGATAAACTCGGTGTGATCGGCGAGCTGAGGCTTTAAAGGGATTCAAAATGTTCATCGTGGCTTTTCTGCTGCTGTGGGCTCCAGGACTAACGGAGAGCGCCGGTGAGTCCCCGTTTCTAACACCGGCTGTGCCGTTAGTCCCGCGTGTCTGTGGGTCGCTTTGTTTTATTGAGAAACAAAGAGAGTGAACCTGAGCCGGTGTTCTGACAAAACGTCCTACCGTAGCGTAGATTTATGGTCTTGTCTATCAATCCGTGCTACCTTATCAGAATATGCTACCTTACGTAGTTAATGGCTCCGTCGTATAGGTAGGATGTTCAGATGGCCAAATCACACTATCAAAACATGCTTCCTGCGTAGTTTTATTTAGGTAGCATGTTCAGATGGCCAAATCACACTATCAAAACATGCTTCCTGCATAGTTTTATGTTCAGATGGCCAAATCACACTATCAAAACATGCTTCCTGCACACAATCATCTAATGTTGACAAAGAATGCAAAGAGACATGGAGGGGGAAAGACAGCTGTTTTTATTAGAAGTTGTTATGTGTTTTCCTCACATTTTTTGCATTTACATTCTTGGTTGCTTTCTTTATATTTTGCACATGCAAAATGTGCCCATCTTTGGCAAGACTCACACTGCACCTGGAAAGGAAAAAATAAATAGCTCATATTATGTTTGGTGAATACTATTAGTCAACATTTGAAACATGATTAGCAGGTAATGATACTAAGACTTATGTGTTTCTTTTGTTTTGTTTTACCATTTCAATCATGCTGCGGTCAGCATCAGCATCTAACATAGAGCAAACAATGCAGTAATCCTCAGCGTTCCCTGAAACACATTCATGGTTAGATTTTAATCAAACATTATTTATTGACTAATTAAAAAATAATAGTAAATTTTTTCCACAAATACTTCATGGCAAATTAGTCCCTTGAATTTTTTAAATTAGACTCAAAGAAGGGTCTTATCTGAAAGTGTTTGAAAAGCACTGTTTGTAATGTGCTGTTTAAAAAGCACTGTTTAAATTGGAAGTACACACTCTAACGTGATAAGGACTTTACTGGACTTACCTCGATGTTCAAGTAGGGTGCAAGCTATCTGCATTCGCTCCAGTACAACTGCTTCTGTAGTGGTTAATACTTCACTGACCTCTCCAAAAGCAAGGTAGTGTTCTGCAAACTGTGAGATTTCTCATTATTATAATGTAAAGTCCTAATTGTAGCTAACAATAAATGGAATCATTTGAATAAGGGTTACCTTTAACAGCAAAACTCCGCAACTGCTGGAATCCTGTTGCTTGTTGTGTTGCATAATCTGTAACTGCCACTCCATGGTGTCTTCATGCCCTCTCATCCTCAGAAAATTCCTAGTTGAACAAATATGTTTGTAATGAAACAAGAAATGTTTTATCTAAGAATAATACCTCAGTATCATGCATACCTCCAGTTGC
>NW_005189089.1:5245-9143 GCF_000239375.1 Pundamilia nyererei
ATTATCATAGTTGTTGCATAAATAGAATTCCTTAATAACACTTACTGGGACTTCAACAGGAACTTCAGAAGGATATGTAGCTTCTCTCCCATACATGAAACGGAATGGTGTGTATTTGGTTGTGGTGTGGACCTCGGACCTCAAAGAAAACAGTGTAGCATCCAGATACACATCCCAGTCATTCTGTTGACTGTTGACTAATTTTCTCAGGGCTCTACATGTGGACATAAAAAAAACACAATAGTGACAGTGTCTTAAAAGCAAATGAAATGTTACATACAAATAAAACATACCTTTTTATGTTGTCATTTGTCTTTTCGTCTAGGCCATTTGTCTGAGGGTGATACGCTGCTGTGATACTTCTTTCTATTCTGCAAAGTCTTGAGTTGAGCTTCAAAGAAAAAAGAAAATTGTTTTTTTAAAAACAATCACACAAAACCTTTGGCCTGGCAGCTACTTGGCACACTGTGGCCAAGTATTTACCTAAAGAGGTATGGAAAAGTAAACTGAATGAAACTCTTGGAATAGTCCCATGGCTTCTTCTTTTGTTTTTATCACTCTCCTGTTTCCAAACGAGAGCACTCCGCCTATATTTAAAAAAATGTAAATTAATTATAACATGTATTTAACCAATAATTACATTTGGTTATTTATTTACATTACAATACTGACCCTTCAGCCTGAATTTTGCGGCATATCTCCTAAGGGTTTGCCTCTGGGACTTATCGTATTCCGATGGGTAGGACCCAGCAGACAGAAACATGAGCAGTTCCTCGTATTTGTTCTCCATAACTAAGGAGAAAATCGGACAATTTCAACATGGCTTCGGAATCCATACAGTAAATAAAACGACTACACGACGTTATCACGCAATTAACAAGTATGTGGTGCAGTAGTACTTTCTTCGACATAACAACGGAGCGTTTATTCAACATAACAACGGAGCGTGGTGTCCAGTAAATGCAGGAGGACTAAAATAAATTGAGAAGGTTTGCAGAAGTTGAAAAGCACAAAATAAACACTTGGAATATGACTTCGAGTGAGCAGCTTAAGGTAAACAATTATCATCTGTAATAAAGAAGTAAAACTTATAATACAAACCTTTTTTCGAAAGCAACGAGATCGGCACAAGATCGGGGTAGGATGAAATAATAGGCGTGTACTATTTACACCGGAAACATGGCCGTTTTGAATTGTGCGCATGCGCAGTAACAACAAGTAGGGCAGCTTGATGGGTAGGACATTTTGTCAGAACACCTGGCACGAGCCTGAGTTACGCGCTCAGCCAACGAGAGCCCGGATTTCCAATGTTTCTGTGTATTTTTATCTGTAATATCTTTACGCATGTTGTTAAACAGACTTCAGCGAACAGCGTTTACAAAGAGGTTAAATATGGAATTAAAAAAATATCCGTTTTTCAAGTATCTTCACAGCTCTGTGTTATTGTGCTGACATTATAACCAACCAGGCCTTACTTACAATCTTTTTACAGAACTATCGTAATATTTGTAACAGTTCTGCTGCTGTTGGCCAGCTTACTCTGACAAAAGACATGTTTGATGTTAATGAGATGTTTTTAACTGCATAAATAAAGGTTAAATTAAAGTCGCTGCCAAAAACTGATCGCGGCTTCTACCTTGTTACACGAATGTTGTTTGTGGCTCAAGATGACTTCGTGTCATCCATAAGGGAAGCATTTGACATGTTTCACATATTATAGCCCAACAACTTACTTATAGCAGTTTAAATACGAGCAATCACTTTTTGACACAACACCGGCACCGAGCCGGAGGGCGGCGGACAGAGTCTACGCACGTGTGATGGTTACCGTGGAGAAGCAGCCGTTAGTCTTTGTGCGCGTGGTAACACGTGGTTAACGGAAACTCATTCAGCATCAGCTGCACGCGCACAGACACGTCCGTTTGGTTTCGCGCCTTTATTTTATTTACTTTTATCGATCTGTTCATCGATAAAGTCCGGATCAGATGAATTTTCATCCTCATCGATACAGAGACGAGGAAGTAACTTCAAAATTTAACGCCAACATCTAGAAATGACGTCACGGTAACGGCGGCCGCGCTCGTGACGTCAGTTCATCTTGAATTTTCACGTTATTTCCCGACTGAGGGTCGTGAACAAAGCGGGGTCCCACTCCCACGCGGTTCCTCTGAGCGGTGAGGTAGAAACAAGTGTCCACGAACCCGGAAATAACCCGTGATTAGTTCACAGCGCACAGCCTGCGTGTTTATACTGTGTCACGGTAAAGGTGGCAAACTACAAACTACTGAGCAGCACATAAAGTCCACGTTAAGCAGAAACAGATGAAGCAGACCGACAGTGACTCTCAGTGCTACCGCTGTTCTGACCCTCCTATTTAAACTGCTGTAAATATGTCAGCTGTGTCCCTCATCATGATATCCGGTCTATGTGAGCCACAAACAACATTCCTGTCACAAAGTCGAAGCTGCAGTCAGCTTTTGGCAAAGAGACTTTCATATATCCTTTAAAATAAACTTGTTGGCATTAAAAATGTCTGTTTAAGAGTAATCTGTGCAGCCGACAGTGCAACAAATGTAACAGTAGGGTTGGTTATAATGTAGGTGCAATAACACAGTTATGAAGATACTTGAGAAACTATTCTTCAAATTTTATATGACGCCTGTGTAAATGCTGTTCACTGGAGTCTTTTTACCAACATAAGTGAAAACATTACACAGAAAACACAGAAACAGTTTTTGGCTCCATATCAGATTCAACTTTACCCAAGAAAACATGAAAACTAGCAGCTCAAAATAAAAACAGATAAGGAAGTCTTTGAAAAATATCATGTGCACAGAAAACGAGCCCACGCAGTCAGCTTTCTACACTCTGAAGAACAGCTGTCACTGCTGGATTCAACATCTGTTCTCTACAAGAGGAACACACACACACACACACACACACAGTCTCGGCTCCGTTCACAGCTGCAGTTTTGTCGCTGGCAGGAAACGTGAAAAAGGAAATCACCGACGGTTTAATGAGAAGTGTCGGTTCCTAAAGAGGCTTAAACAAAGAGAGAGAGCAGACTCAGGATCGTGCACAGGTCAGAGAGGTGTCAGTTTGTGTAGCAGTAACATGACACCCACTTTGCCTCAGACACCGCTCTGTGTGGTGGCACCACCTCACTGCTCCACCTGAAGCAGCTGTCTGAAGGTCTGGTTCACACATCCTGGTTCACAGAAACAGACGTTTAAAGCTTTAAAAGCACCGAGACGACGCTCTGCTGTTAGTTTGTCTCTACTTTTCTAACTGATCTGTGATCAGTGTGAGGATGTGGTGTGAGCGCTGCTCTATAAAGGTTAACAATCAACCACTGACGCTGAGCTCAGTCACAGTTTTCACTAAAGCGCCTCGTTTGACCTGCTCCGTCGCCATGGTAACTAATGCTTGACGATGAGAGTTTGGATTAAAATGAGCAGGAAGATTTCAAATTCAAACTTTATTTGTCACATACACAGTCATACACAGTACGATATGCAGTGAAATGCTTAGACAGCTGCTCGTGACCTAAAATAAAAGACTACGATAGGAGAGGAAATAAATATGAAAATTAAAATAAAGGGTCAATTTAACTAGGAAGGAATAAAATAAAATATAAAAATTAAAGTTAAAAATAAAATACCTGTACAACAAAATACACAATACACAATATAGAAATATATAAGAATATATGAAGAAATATAAGAAACAATAAGAGCAGCTGCACGAGTAATAAATGGTATGAAGAAACATAATGTGCAGGGTTGTGTAATCCACATGTGTAAGTGTCTTGTGCAGTGCAAATATGCTTAAAGTGATTTATTTAAGCGACTTGTGATAAAGTGATCCGATTAGATGACCACACAGTGTAGTTGTGCAG
>NW_005189090.1:0-9140 GCF_000239375.1 Pundamilia nyererei
ACACGTGCATGGGCCTCAGCTCTACTTTGACAGTTCGCCTTAAATAGAAAGTAAGCAGAATGTTTTCTAACCATTGTCTTTTTTCTGGTCAACATCTGAGGCCTGTACTATGAAGCAGGATTAGGGATTTAGATTTATTGTATCACCTGCATTGTGCATTAAAGCTCTTCATATTTTTCCAATTTAAACTATGTTTTGTAAAATATGATGCTGTGCTGACAGCACACCTGGCCGTATGTTACCAAGACTGTCCCTTTACTTTGAATGGGCTCACTTAGATAGCTAAAGCCTGAGTTACTTCATTTGACTACTGAACACCTTCATGTAACCATTTAATGAGGCTTATGTTGTTATAGTTTTTGCTTTGTCGTTTTTCAACAATCTTCTTGTGGTGTGTCTGTGAGCAACGCAGTGTCTGCACATGTACCTTTATCACAAAACGTATCTAAAAAAGCTGCACTAACGCCAATTTATTCCCGTTCTTTTAGTTAATCTATTAACAATGTCAAACAGTTTGACAGGCTTATAGTATTTTTGCACCAAAAAGATGCTTCACAAAGAGCTAGTAGCTGGAAACTTGGCACATCTCGGGATGGTGTACAGTGTGTGAAATGATGAAAACTAAACATTAAACACTTACAAGGTGAGGTACTGAGTCTCCAAACTTTGTATGGTACTGATTGACAAAACACTTGACGAGCCAGTAGCAGTCAACAGGATCATCTACAATCTCTTCCATGGCTCGGCTGATGGAGAGGAAGTCTTCATTCTCTTCATCCTGGTGAAGAAGAAAAAAAAACAAAAGAAAACATATCAACAATACAGACCCAGAGAAAAACACTTAAAATAAAATCTGTACTTTTTATGTGGTCATTGTTTCTTAACGATCAAACAGCTATACAACAACACTTTCATTGAATAGAACAGAATCTTTATTGTCACTGTTACAAGAACAATGAAACACAGTTTGGCATCTCTCCGTTGGCAGCATGTAGATTTACATTCAGTTTGTTTAAGGACAGGAGAAGAAGATAAAAATAGGCATAGGTTTTAGGGGTATCTACTCAGGGAATGTGTGTGACACACAATGTGTGTAATACTATTGACAATGCCTTGGTTAGTATCATTATTTTCAATCTCACATGTCTGAATTTACAGCTATTTTTTCATTGACATACTGTATTAACACAGCTGATCTAAAAATCACACACAAAAAAACTCCCCATAAAAACCTAGTCGGAAAAAGTTACCAGAGGGGATAAATTCAGTTTTAGAATTTAGATTCAATGTTAACTGTAGCTAAGTTCAAATTGTTAATGCTAGCTTATTTTAATCAACAGCATTGTCATAAGCAAAACTAGGGTGGCAAAAGATTATTTTAGGGTGGCACATACCACACCATGCCACCCCTGTAGATTGGCCCTGTTCACTGCAAAACCAAGACGCCGCGTGTTAACATCTCCCCACACACCCAAACAAAAAAAACAAAAAAAAACAAACAGTTAAATAAACCATCTGTGATACCTGTGACTGTTCTTGGGCAGTTGTTTTAGTCACTATCCAGACTTTTGTTTCTGTAGTTTGATATCATCACATTTTTTTATTTTCCAATTTTTAGATGTTATAAGCATGACATTATAATTTCAATTGCTTATTTTGTCTTGTGAATTCTTGCTTGATGTACTTTTTGTTGCTATGATCTTTTGTTTGATCTTGAACTCTGCTGCTCAACCCACAAATGCATTTTCTTTACAAATGTGGCACCATTTAAGGGGAAACAAACAGGCTTTCGAACAGTGTGAGAATTATTTCTTCACTGTTACAAGAAAGAAATATGTGACAAAACACAAATTTACATCCTTTTCGCTTATTATGGACTGATATACTTTATTTTACCGGGGGTGAAGTCTCAGAGCATCGCGGGAGGGTCTGGCTCTCCAGTTGGAACATCCGCAAGTAAACATGGGTGGAGGGTGTGGAGGAGTTGATGTATCTCATCACTTCCAGAGCTTCCAGGATATCCTGATACTGCTCCTTCCTGTAGCCCCCAACCAGAGCATGAGAGTCACTGTGTGGAGGTAGGATGCCTGCAGGCACAGATGACTTCTAGTTAAGAAATGTATACATACACATTTAACAAAACTGAGTTAATTTTAAAAAAGGAGTGCAGTGTTCAGTTGTGTTGGACAGATTAACCTATTTAGCATAAATAAGTTCCAAACAAGAGAAATCGAAGTAAACGAAACATGTGTTTACATGCAGCTCTTAGCCTTGCATATGGCTGCATATGTCTATACTGCAAATCACAATTACTGAAAATGAATATTTTAAATATAGCTTTTAAAAAAAATCTTTAAAGACTAGTGCAGTACAATAGCTAAGTGATTCTCTCCCGTATTTTTTGTTTCTACCCATCTAGTCAAATCTGCACAACTGAAGAGGGTGACAGGGTGAACACCTGATCGCATGTGATTCTTACCCAGCAGTACCTTCCACACATGAATCCTGTACATGGAAGGAAGGGGGAACCTCTGACTGAAGGTGCTTAGCTTTTCTAAATCTGTAAGAGAGCAAAACATTTATTTATTTTTTTGGTCTGGCTTTTTCCAGACCAAAAAAAAAAAACATGAAAAATGTGTGATTGTACATGCATATGTGTGCATGTGTGTGTGTGTGTGTTCCGTGTTCAGCCAAGAGAAAGTGTCCCTTCAGTCAGTTAGGCAAAAGTCAGCAATCTTAGGTCGACACAGGTGGTCTTGAATGAGGGGGGAGGCAGTCACAACACAGTCTTGTTATCTAAGGGAGAATTTTTTTATTTCCATCAGCTTTTGCCTTGAGCATCCAGCTGGCGCCAGGGGGGGCCGCATGAGATAAAGATGGTAGTTGTTTTGGTTAGCGGAACAAACAGCTTCCAATTTTACAACCAGCCTTGTGGGATTTTGAACAGCTGTAGCCGCTTCTTGTTCTTCAATAAGCCAGGCCCGAGCCAGCTCCAATCAGCCAGAACTCTGCTATTGTGGTTCCAAATTGGTAATGTCGTTCAATGTCCTCCATCGAGAGTGTCATCAGACACATGATGCAACCAACCATCGAGTACCCGGCAGCAAACGTCTCCACAGGACAATTGGGCTCTCCCAGGCCCAGGAGTTGTCAGTTTCGTTAAGGGACCAAATCCATAATTCTTCTTTAGGTTTTTAGAGAACAAGTCTGGGAGACTCTCTTAGGGTTAGAGAATAAGCGAGACTATACAAAAGACACGAGAAGCCAAGCTGGAAAGATAAGGGAGAGGGAGAAGGAGAAAGATGTACTCCATTTTACAGTGTATGACTCAGGAAAACAATCCTGCTCAGTTATTCATTCAAGTTTGAGATCTGTGGCAGTAAAAGAGGAAAATGTTAACACTGGAATGTTTTTCCTCCTTGGAAACCTGCAACATGACCAAGAAGGTGCCCTTCATTTAAACGTTCCTCAGTTGTTAGTAAGGGACCCAAAGTGTGCGAAGAACATATATCTCAAGCCATTACACACCATCAACACCAGCCTGAGCCACTGACACATGGCAAGATGCATGCTTTCATGTTATGTGCACCATATTTTAACCATTCATCCGTCTACCATTTGAATGCTGCAGCAGAAATCAAGACTTATCAGATCAGACAATGTTTTCTACTGTTCAATTCCAATCAGCCCATGACGATTAGAGTCTCCGTTTTCTGTTATCAATTGACAGGAGTGGCACCTTCTGCTGCTGAAGCCAATCTGCTCCTAAGTTTTACATGCCGTGCATTCATATTGGCACTTCTGCATAACTAGTTCCAATGGGTGGTTCTTTAAGCTACTGTTGCCTCCCTATCAGCTCAAGCAGCCTGGCAATCCTCCTCTGACTTCTGCCATCAACAAGGCATTTTCACCAAGAGAACTGCTGCACAGTGCATATTTTCTCTGCAAACCCCTGAGTGGCCTGTGCCACTCCGATGGTGACAAATCAGATGATGCAAACAACCATGCCGCATTCAAAAATCACTTAAACCACCTTTCTTCATTTTGCAAGACTCAGTTTGAACTTCGGCAGGTAATCTTGATTATGTTTACATGCCTAAATGCATTCAGTTGCTATCACGTGATTGGCTGATGAGATATTTGCGGTAATGAGTAGCTGAACAGTTGTCTTTAATAAAGTGTTCGTAAGATTATATTATAGCATAGCATTGGCTTACAGGTATATTGTTATTGTCAGTAGTGTAGTGCGGACGCTTAGCTAGCAAGAGACTTTACACTTATGCTGCCTATGCTAGCACGAGCGATAATTTTCCGTTACCCACCCAGAGGATTGTCTTTGAGTAGTATTTCCAGGGACTTCTTCTCCTCCACTCCTCTGAAACCCACTTTCTCGTAGTATGCAGAGCGAAAATTTCTCTGTGGGTCGTCAGCCATGGTGCCGCCTGGACAGTTAAACATGTGCATTTCAAACTAAAGAAAAGCAAACTTTTAAAAGCAAAGTATTAGTCCGTTTTAGCCTGCATAGACATAAGACAAAGTTTCTCGTCCAGACGTGCAGCTTGGGGGAAAACAGAAAAATGTTTTTAATTTGGCTGACTAAAAAAGTTAATTACGACGCCCTGCAGTTTGCTGGAACACAAACACAGTGAACACAAAGACTCCTGCCTTGACGTTTCAAAGCGTTTCGTGCTCCCTCGACCCTCAGACAGCTGCCCCACAGCTATTTGCTACATAACGTCAGCAAACAAGCTAGTGTTAGCTTAGGAACAGATAACCAGCTAAAAGCATAACTACTCTAAAGTAAAAATTATCTGAGAGACTACTAAATAGTATTAAAGTGGCCATCACAACCAGTGATAAGAACAATTTAAACAGATAAAAAAATCTACAGATAAATTGACAACCTCCTCCGGATGCCATACAATGTTGTTATGAAAACCCTTCCGGGTGATACTGTCAAAATAAAATCCGTAGCAACGTTCCAAATATGAAAAATATTTTTATTTTGAAAATATAGATTACCATGCTACACCTCATATACGATTGCACTTTCAACTCTGCTTGCCTTGCATTTCTTGATCTTTATCTTGCAGGTTATTTATACTACATTATTTATAAACAAATAACTAATAAAGAAAAATCAACAAGCTTCTTTCTTTAAGGGAAAGGTGTGTCACAGCTTTCATAACCCACTTAGAATACTATTTAGATTTAGATTGCTACTTTTTAGACTTCCTATATTCATTTTATTTTATTGAACTTTGAACTGTTATTGAACTGTTATTGCCTGTGTTAACTGTTTGGGTGCTCTAACACCAGTTGTTCAATTTTATTTCTTTCAAATCAAACCTTAATCTGAAAAATGCATTTGATTACTTGTGATAATGCCAAGGCTGAAGCAATAAAATACAAATATCTCTATTTTTTAATCTTTCATTTAGCATTTTATATAGATGAAATTACCACAGCACAAATGTATTGTGCTGCAAATTGAAAATCAAACAAAAATAAAAAACAAATAAAATGAACAAACATATCTTACATGGCAGCAACAAAGGGTATTTTAGATGAACACAAATAAGAACAGTCAGGAATGAGCAAAAAACTCAAGTTTTTATTTTAAGATACTGGAAAAAAAAAACGTTACAAAAGTGGAAGCACTACTATGCAAGAAACCAATGAATGAATAAAAGATGACTTTATGAAAATGATGAAAAACAGCAGTTAAGCCAATGCAACCCAACTATAAATCCCTCCCTGTAAACCAAACACACAACATGTCAAATAACTGTAAACACTATTCTATCATTTTTCAAATGCAAAGCATACAAAGTGATATTTTCATTAATTTTTGAAAAACAAATTAAATGACATGAACTATATTATTAATCCACACACCTTATTTTAGAAACCATTAATACTTTTGTCCATTAAAAAACAAACAAACAAACAAACATCTTGCAGTTTTTCTGTATAATTTGAACTATAGATTTTTAAGCACATCAACACCAAAGCTTACTCTAAAAATATGCGAACATTTAACAATTCAGACTGCTAAATATAAATTTTCTCCTCACACAGAACACTAATTTTTTCCACAACTTTTTTTCCAAAACACTAAAAATAGTTTTGACAAATTCTGATTTGTGTGCAAGAAAAGCACAAACTGCTTTTCTTTTATCAATTTAGCTTTTGGTTTGGAAGGAGTTGAAGCTGGAAATACTGTAGCGACTGACTGATGAGGATATGGGAGAGCCTAAGTCTAAACTGTTCCTGCGGGAGCTTCGTCGTGAGCCACTCCGGGAGCCTGTGGTGGATCCTGGGGCAGAGGCAACATTGTATGGACTACTGATGCCTCTCGAAGACACAGATGACGCCTGGAGCATTTTAACGCCAGTGCTTTCCTCTGTCAGGCAGTTATCCAGAGCCTCTTTGTAAGAGATTTTAAGTTTACTTTTGGGGCATGTTAGGTTCTTTGTGTGGTATTTCGTATCTTGGAGCTTCTGGCCTGCTCTCCCATCCAGCCAACCCATTTTCAAGGCATCTTCTATGGTTCTTCTACCACCCATTTCTGGGTCATACAGACCTCCTGTTACAACTTGGAACTCCATGAATCTCTGTCCTGCTTCATATGGCAGCCACATCTCCTTAACTGCCTCAGGAACTGACATTTTTCTCTTCATTTTTACATCTTCAAAGCCAATATAGGCTTTTTGAGCAGCCTTAAGTTTAGTGGCCATGTCTTCAGTTATTATGCCCATACGACATGCCTCTTGGATGCTGACCCTTCTGCCACTTGCAGGATCAACAATTCCTCCAGTGCACGCCTGGGCCTCAAGCAGTCTCTGGGTAGTGATGGAATCCACTAGATCACGATTTAACGCCTCTGTGACAGATATCTTCTCTACGTTGTCTGTGTCAAAAATGGCACCAATAGGTTCTTGTTCACCCACTATTTCAACAGGAGAGGACAGAGTGAAAGATACACTGGACATGTGTTTATGGAAATCAGGTGAATCTTGCGAAACACTGCTGGCGCTTCTCTCTGTGACAGTGGTCGTCTTTGTTGTGGTCATTTTAGCGAGAGTGGGAGATAAGGGTCTTGACACCAGTGAGGATGATCGTGAGGATGATGTCGACAAAGAGGGAACTGAGCCTTCTGATGTTCTTAAATTTGATGATGAAGATGTTTTTGTAGTTGTTGATGATGATGTTACTGAAGATATTCCCAAAGGTGTTCTTGAAGTTGTTGATGATGATGATTTCACTGAAGATGTGCCCAAGGCAGCTGGTTGTCCAAACGATGAGCTATGTTTGGTCTTTCTGGTGATGATATCAGCGAATTCATTAATGGTGATGGCTCGTGCACGATACTGAGCTACAACTGATTCATCAATTAATCGCTTTTCAAGCAGTTCTGTAATGTCATACTGTCTTCCAGTTTTCTTGTCATTAATAAGAAACTTTACAGAACCATCTGGAGCAGTAATGGTGACCTCTTCCCATTCACACTCTTGGTCGGACAGCTCCAAGAAGGTCTCGTAGTCAATAAGCCCTTTGTCATATGCTTCTCGGACTGTCATCTCTTTATTGGTGTCTGGGTCCACGATCAATACTCTCCTCTTCCTCAGAGTGTTCTTCTGTGTTGACTCTTGACTTTTCTTGTCGATTATAGGCAAAAGCATGAGGCCGGTCTTCTTATCTGGGATACACCGGTTCTTAAGCTCTGTGTAGGTTAGGTTTTCTTCCGTATTAGGGTCAAAGAAACCTTTAGTATCAGCATTCTGATCAGAGAGGATCTTAATCATTCCGTCATCCAGGTAGCCTCTTTTGTAGGCTACATTCACATCAATACGATGACTGTGTTCTGGATCAATGATACCACCACTGGCAATTTGGGCCTCTAGTAGACGAATGCCATGGCCTTTCTCCACTAGACCTTTCTCAATGGCCTGAAAGAGAGAGATAGTCTTGTCTGTACCAGGCAGTCTGTAACCAGTCACAGCCCTTTCTGCCGCTAGCAGGTTATCTTTAAACTCTGGCCCAAACAGTCTTCTATTGTAGGCTTCACTAACAGTTAGATAGAGATTGTTCACAGGATCAACTATAAAACCTGAGGCAGCCTGAGCTTCAAGCAGTTCAAGAGTGGTCCCAGATTTCAACAGTCCATCTTTCATTGCCTGATAAATTGTCAGTACTTTATCACTGGCCTGATCATAAACTCCTGCTATGCAGGTGGAACCTCTCAGATAGGAGCGTAGACGCTCTTCAACCTCTTGGCTAGTCAATCTACCTTGATTCAACTTGTCAATATCAGACCGCTGCAGCAAGTTTGCATCCACTAGATCCACAACAGACACCTGGCCCCTAAGCCCCTGGACAGTTGCTGGCTTTTTAGGTTCAGGGAGAAGCAAAAGACCTGTGCTTGGATCAGCTTTACATTTTTTCTTCAGGGATACATAAGGAGTTCCTTGCTTGGTGTCTGGGTCCAGATAACAGTCAGGACCCTGACTCAAGGCATGGTATAGATCCTGATCTATGAGATTCCTATTTAGTGCAATGTTTTTGGGTAGGAATATACTGAGGTCAGGGTCCAATATACCCCCTACAGACTCTTGAGCTTGAAGCACACGCAGAGCTGTGTCCTTGTCAATTAATCCCTTCTTCATGGCCTGGCCAGCTGACAGAAGTTTGCCAGTAGTAAGGTCTTTGTAGCCTATAGCAGCAGCTTCCGCTGCAAACAATTTTGATTCATCCTCTTTATCCACTACTCCTCTGGCACATGCTTCTTTGACTGTTAGTTTCTGGTTAGTTCTGGGGTCAATGATGTGACCTGTGGCAGCCTGAGCTTCCAGTAGCATGTCAGCACTATCAGATGACAGAATTTTCATTTTCTTTGCCTCTGTAAAGGACATTTTCCTTGAAGGCCCAACTGCCACACCAGCAATGGATCCAGTCCCTTTTAGAAAGACTTTCTTATCCACAGAGACTTCTGGGACTGTTTTCTTTCCCTTCAGTAGTTGGTCAAACGTTGATTTGTCCAGGACCCCACAATCAAGCAACTGCTGTGCTGAGACTGGTTTGCGAACACCATCAAACATTAGTTTGGAAGGGTCCTTCCTCTCGGTGACTGGTAAAAG
>NW_005189091.1:0-1518 GCF_000239375.1 Pundamilia nyererei
TGTTTTTGTTCAGCTCCAGCCTTGAGACCACAGCTGACGCCAAAGTGGTAGCCGCATGAAATGATGGTGGTTTTTACTTTAGTGCAAACAACTCATATGAATTTCAAAGCAGTTCTAGCAGTCTGACACTGGTCTCTTGATCTCTTGTTGGAGAGCCGTGAGCTTCTCCACAATGTTATCAATCTTACGCTCCATTAGTTACTTTTGTGACTGATAGGTTAGCGTTAAGTAAATCAGAGAATTAACTATTCATTGAGGAAATTATTTGGACTAAATTTAATTAAAAGCCGCTGCAGTCAGGTGCTGAACAATTTAAGAAGTAAATTATTTTTGACTAAATCTATTCGAAGAATGGATTCACACAGGACACACAAAAGAAATGATTTGCACATTCAGGTAGCATTGTTCTCTTCAATTTTATGTGTGAGGTGTTGTGTTGCCAAACAACAATAATAATAATTTGTGTTGACAGATAAGAGTTGATGGTCAAACCTGGACACCTGATATGTGCAGTAGTTTTATATTTTAGTACTTGAATCGATCTGTTGTACAAAATGTTTCCCAAATGCTTTTCCTTTGGTGACATCTTCCTTTCGTGATATTCCCTCTTGTGTTACCGTTTCAGCTATAAAAATCAGATTATGACAGCACATACCTCAGACATGTTCTATTTACCGCAGGGATGCATTGGTAAACTGACTCTCTGATGTCTTGTGACTTGTTATCTTTAGGTATTATAGATATATGTCATGTCATATCAACATGCACTGTGAATGTTTAACTCAATATATATTCCACTTATTTTTACTGTGAGGCTGTTAAATTTGAATTTATTTTAACTTTGGATCAGATACTTTGTGTGAGATTTTATTTTAGAATCTAGAAACCAGACATGCATTCATATATGTAAGTAAGTTCTTAAGATCTCCCCATATATGAAGATTTAAAACTATTTGCCTAAAACTAAAAAATATATGGCATTAAATAACTCAGTAATTGGTGGTCAACTGGCAATAAACAACATCAATAATCAGGTCATAATAGTCCAGTTACTTATCTTGATGTTTCTTTGCATCAACCTTTTGCTAATCACAACATTTTTTATGAAGGATATTTTTTACACAACTATGCGTTACATCTTATTTGCCATTGCACTGTTGTCTGATTCACTTTTTTTGCTAATAACTAATGTCTTGCTCATTTTGAGTTATTTTAGTTTCACCATACAAGTGTGGTTGTGTGTTATTATATATATTGTTTTGTCTGTGTACACATTTGTCACACCAGTTACTCTGACAGCAATGACCCTGGAGCGTTACGTGGCCATTTGCGTTCCCCTCCGTCATGCAGAACTGTGCCGAACACAGAGAGCTCTGCACTTCATCCTGATCATTCATGGTCTGAGCTCTGTTCCCTGCATTGTTATTCTTTCTATTTTCTTTGCTTCAGCAATCACCAGCTTCTATACCCAGAGCAGAATTTGTGCTGTTGAAATGTTCATTTTTCACAGATGGCAGG
>NW_005189091.1:2266-4788 GCF_000239375.1 Pundamilia nyererei
AAAAAATATTTAGAATATAATAGAATCAACCTTTATTATCTCACGAATGAGAAATTTGGGTGTTACACAGATCTAAAGGGAATATAAAATGTAGAAGGAAGAAACAATGCGGTCCTATATACATAAGCAACTGAAGTTCATATATGCACGTAACAATGCACAGAAATATGTATAAAAATTGTACAGAGATTAAAAAAAAAAAGTTCAACTGTGTTATAGAGTCTGACAGCTGCTGGTAAGAATGACCTGCAGTAGCACTCCTTCCTACACTGTGGGTGTAAAAGTCTACTGCTGAACGAGCTGCTCAGTGCTCATACAGGTTCATGCAGGGGATGGGAGGTATTGTCCATGATGGATCTTAGCTTAGACAACATCCTCTCCTCCCCAACCTGCTCGATGGACTTCAGCGGACAGTCCAGGACAGAGCTGGCCCTCTTGACCAATTTGTTAAGTTTCCCCCTGTCCCTCTCTGCCATTCCACCACTCCAGCAGACCACAGCATAAAAAATAGCAGATGCCACCACAGTGTCATAAAACTTCCTTAGCAGAGTCCTGTTCACCCCAAAAGATCTCAGCTGCCATCGCAGGTGGAGATGACTTAGACCAGGGGTCAGCAACCTTTAAAACCCAAAGAGCCATTTGGACCTGGTTTCCATGCAAAACTAACAACTAAGATGTGTTGTTTATGAAATCCATGAAGTGCTACAGAGAAAGTTACATTTTATTTATGTAATTAAGACATTTTGAACTCATAAAGAAATATAACAAAAGGAAAGACACCCAGCTGAACTAAAATGATCCATGTAGCAAACAAAAACTGTTGTGAGCCGCCACCCTTATATCGCCATTGAGCTTTTGGAGCCTTGACCTGGTTTTTAAAAAATAATTGGAAAAAAAGCACTATGCTGCTAAAAAAAAATCAAAAATAGATATTTGCAAAATTCTGCCTAAATATGTATTTTGCCAAGTTAAGGTGTGTGGAGGGGCGTTGTCTGCAGTGCCGCTGCAGAGGAGGTGGACGCACTTTAGCGGCACCCGCAATCACGCATCGCCACCTTAACGTCTGTGCTATCTATGCTGTTGTTGGTGTATGCCAGGCTGTGAGCTGAAAAGCTTCAGCCGGCTGTATGAGTCAGCAACCGTGTGTGAAAACCGGTCAGTAAAGAGATCCTGAAAAGCATGTTCATGCAAACATCGTCGGGTCTGCCGTGATATGTTTACAATGGGACTTCTGCTCTTGAACCTCTGCGCATATCCCATATGCGCACAGCGTCTGCAAATCAGGGCTGTACGAAGTCACTTTCATCTTTACCCAGGACTGTAAGCTGTCATCTGTGATGCGTGAGCGGTGTTTGTTTTTAACATAGTTCACGGTGGAGAACAGCTGCTGGCATAATGTGGATCCGAAGATCCATAATTGGCCTACCTGGGGTTGAAAGTCTCGATAAATGTATGGAGTTTCGAGGGTACACCGGCTTCTGCGAATGTGACGCTTATTTTGAGCGATGAAAAAATAATAAAATAGAATTAAATTTTTATATTTCAATATCACAATAATCTTACAATTTAGAACTAAAAGTAAAAAAAAAAAACTAACATAAATCAAATACACTAAATACTTCTAATTCATTTTCCCAAACCACGCGGAGCCGCACTATAAGGACTAAAGGTTGCCGACCCCTGACTTAGATCCTTTTTGTAGAGTGCATTTTTGTTTGTGGACCAGTCCAGTTTGTTACCAAGGTGACCACCCAGGTATTTGTACTCCCCTACTGTTTCAGTGTCCAAACCCTGGATGTTCACTGGTGTAACAGGGGGGGGGGCTTCTTGCTGAAATCAATCACCAGCTCCGTCTTGCTGGCATTGATGCGAAGATGGTTCTGTTCGCACTAGCTAAAAAAGTAAAAAGGTGCAAGTACTGTTCCTTGTGAGACCTCCATGCTACAGACTACCACCTCAGACACACAGTCCCTCAGCCTCACATACTGGGGTCAACTGGTAAGTAATCAACAATCGGGGGCGACCGTGGCTCAGGGGATTGGGAAGCTCATCTATAACCGGAAGGTTGCTGGTTAGATCCTCCTGCTCTCTCTGCCCTGGTCGTTGTGTCCTTGGGCAAGACACTTTACCCTACCTTCTACTGGTGCTAGCCAGAGGGGCCAGTGGTGCGATATAGCAGCCTCGCATCTGTCAGTCTGCCCCAGGGCAGCTGTGGCTACAACTGTAGCTTGCCTCCACCAGTGTGTGAATGTGAAAATGAATGAATAATGGAATTGTAAAGCACTTTGGGTGCCTAGAAAAGCGCTATATAAATGCATTCCATTATTATTGTTGTTATTATTATTATTATTATCCATGAGGGCAGCTGATGGTCCATTCCCGCTCCCTGCAGCTTCCCCCTTAGAACTGAGGGTTGGATGGTGTTGAAGGCACCGGAGAAATAAAAAAAACCCCATCATTCTCACAGTACACCTGGGACTCTCCAGATGAGAGAAGCAGCAGGTAGATGACAGCATCATGCA
>NW_005189091.1:5380-6960 GCF_000239375.1 Pundamilia nyererei
ATGTGGGGGAGCTGGTTGACCTTTTGACCTTTACATTTTCATTGATATCTTTAAGACAGAAGCAGCACAAACGACAATCTTTGCAGCACAACCCAAACATAGCACAGTTGACTGACATCAATTTTCTTTGATTCCATCAATGCGGGGGGGCTGGTTGACCTCTGATGACCTCTAGAAATGTTTATTAATATCTTTAAAATGAAAGCGGCACAAACGAAAATTTTTGCAGCACAAACATAGCACAAATGTTTGATACCACTTTTGTTAGATTTGAAGAAGGTGGGGGAGGGGGCGGGGGGGGCAACTTCACTAACATTGGTTAAATCTATTAGCCCAAACCTGACTATCCAGGTCCTCAGGCTCTGGACCCCCTCTGCTCACTGTGATGGTGTTCAGTCCTCTCCACACACCTCTGGTGTTGCTCTGCTGGAGATGCTCCTCCTGTAGCTGTCCTTTCCCCTCCTTATCTCTCTCGTTAGCTCCTCTGGACTCTCCTCATTTCCTCTCTGTCTCCAGATCTGAAACCCCTCCTTTTCTGCTCCAGCAGAAAAGTGGGCTGCATATTACCTCCCAGTCTGTAGTTTGGAAGCAGTCTTTCAGTGCCATGCTCACCTCTTTACCTCTGAAGAGGTGGGGGGTTATTTACACACCAGCTTATGTATGAGGGAACCAGATCGACCAGGTTATGGTCTGAGCAACCTAGTGGGGAGAGGGGTGATGATCTATATGGACCCTTGGTATTTGCATATTTGCATACAGTAAGTCCGGTGTTTTGTTTTCTCTGGTAAAACAACCCACATACTGGGTGAAAGTAGGAAGAGTTGAGGACAAGGAAACATGATTAAAATCCCCAAGGATGAAAAGGAAAGCTTGGGGATGTGATGTCTCCAGCTGGGACACTACTGTGTGAATTCACTCGCATGCTGCTGCCGCATCTGCTGCTTGCAGAATGTAAACAGTTATTGCGATGACTTGCGAGAATTCCCGCAGCAGGAAATACGGTCGGATGCTAACCGTTAACAGCGCCACAGCTCGTGTATAGCACTACTCCTTAACACTGATGTACCCCAATTTACACCATCTCTCGTTCACATACATCACAATCTTTTACTTACTGTTTTACTTTTTTTCTGACTAACAGACAACACTGCACTCATACTTTGGAATCCAAATGGGCTAATATTTTGATAAGTATTTGCTGAATGACATTCCTCATTCTGCCTTTTGGTAACTTTCTATTTATCTCAAAAAATCTAGAAAGACTATGTGTGAAACAGCTAACTGCTTATCTGGAGAGGAACTGTGCAAGCGGATGGGGCTCCAGGGAATCCAGGGAAACAGGGTAGGTCAGCCACACACTGTGATCTGCTGGTCCCTCACAAACTCACTCACGTTCACTTCCAGGGAAGAAGAGGGATGGATCCAGGAGGTCTATTCGCAAAGAGAACCACAGGTTAGACTGAAGACAACACTGATGGAAGAAAAGAGCTTAGTTGGAGCCAGGACTACACTGATGAGAGTAGTACAACAATCCAGCGATGAGTAGCACCTAGGGCTGCACGATTAATCGTTAGAAAATC
>NW_005189091.1:7896-9140 GCF_000239375.1 Pundamilia nyererei
GTTGACTTGGTTTCCCTGGGTGTGTGTTATGAATAAATCTTTTTTTGGTACCGGTACTGATTTTATTTGGTTTTATTTATCAGCAACACCTTAAAGGTCAGTCCCTGATAATATTGTCAGATATAAACCGGTCTGTAATGCGAAAAAAGGTTGGGTACCGCTGGAGTCGATGACTCGCACATGTGTTGGGCCAAGGCAGGAACCCATAACAAGTTCCACCCAGGCAGAGAGGCGTGGGAGAGCGAGAGAGAGAGAACAACAACAAAAACAATAGTCCAGCTGATGAACCCTGGGAAGGCATGCCTGACCATGACAGTACCACATCATCCCAAAAGAGCACAATGCTCTTCCCATATACTGCTGGCTTACTTGTGGCTCCTAGGATATTCAAAAGTTATATGAGAGGCAAAGCCTTAAACTCTCAGGCCCTTCTTCTGCAAAATCAGGACCAGTTTAGATTTGGGAGAGAGACCCCCCTTCTACTTTCAAGGTTAGGCTCAAAAGTCTCCATTTTTTATAAAGCTTATAGTTAGAGCTGGAACTACCACATCATCTTACCATAATTTAGGTACATACTGTGTATTTAAAGATTTAACCTCCTGGGACGCAAACTCTTTCATGGCATGCATTTTTAATTTCTCTTCGCTATTTGGGCTGATTGGGACCTGCTTAATGTAAAAACAAAGAATTACATGATTTTTTTTTATCTGAGTTTTGTTTTAGAGAAAAATGAGATCCATATATTTAGCTACACAGAGTTGCTCAGAGTACTTGTGTTAAACTAGCTAATCTACTCAGTCACTTTAACATAACTATTAACATTCACATCTCACAGAACTGATTTGATTGGAGCATTACAACACGTTTGCACAGAGCATAGGAGAGCACGGACTCTGCTTCACGAGCGCTCCACCTAACGAGCGGGCTCGCAGTGCGGCTGCGCGGAACACCCCTCTGGTTTCTCCCGTGTTTACATATAAATAACTCGGGCGGACTCTCTCATTCACATTTACGTAGGTAACCATGGTAACAATAAACAACATTTTCGGTGCGAGCACCATTTACCGACCTGTAAAAGCAGGTGAAGAGCAGAGTAAAGAAGACACGATGCATCTCTGCTTTCCTCCACAACGTATCTGAGGAAGCAGCGGAAGGTGGACTCCACTTACTGCACCCCGAAACCCCGGAGCAACCACCAAAGTTCCGCCCTCACTGCTTTCTAACATAAAATGAATCCCTGTTAC
>NW_005189092.1:0-1573 GCF_000239375.1 Pundamilia nyererei
GGACTTTTACACCAGTGACTTGAGACTCGACTCTGACTTGCCTGACATTACTTGAGACTTGACTTGAGACTTGAGGATAAACACTTGAGACTTACTTGAGACTTGCAAAACAATGACTTGGTCCCACCTCTGGTTCTCACTACATAAATATCAGTAAACACAGAATCTTGCTTTTTCAATTTATCCAAATGCAAATATAGAGAATGAAAGATTTGAAACAGATATAAAACAGTGAAGCAAAAGCAGAACTGTATGAATGTACTTTTACAAATTGTGTCTAGTAAAACTTCACATTGTTAAAAACTTCCCTTTCACAATTGGAAATGTAACAACTGTTTCAAAAACACAACATCTGCCGAGTAAGTAGCACAGGATACATTTATAACTTCTTTATCACATCTCAAACAAGAGGGGTAGATCCACTCATGGTCAGCAATGTCTGAGATGAGAGTGAGGACTCTGGGAATGACTAAGATCACTCTTTTCTTCTTGCATTCAACCTTGGTGCCTCTATCAGGATTTATGGAAAAGAAACAACTTTATGAAAAAAAGGGTGAGAGAGATTGAGGAAATTAACAACCTGAGGTGGGATATCAAATGGCTAAGTTTGATATACACAAAAATAAACCCATAATAAAAGAAATTTTACCGTTGAAGGAACTCCAGCGTTGATCGTAGTTCCACAGGGTAGTGTATATTAAAGCAGTAGCAACTGCCAACCATTAGGCAGATGGCAGATGTGAAGGTTGTGACGCGGTCTTGTCAATGCTCAACATGCATGTCTGAGCAGCGAAGCAGGAGGAACCTGAGAATTTTAAAAAACCTAACAAAAAAACCCCAAACAATGACAACCAATTAAAACAAGGGTTTGAATGTCTTACTGGCTGAACCTATATGGTTGTTACCAGTGTATTAGTGTGGAAGCAACCGAACATGAAACTAAACAAGCCAAAAGGATCATCTTGATGCTCAATCATCCAGGCATGTAAATCCCAAAAAAGTTGATTCTGTTCATCGGCTTAGTGTATTCAATGTATACATCTGTCCAAATTCATGTATGTTTTATATATCTTCAACAATGTTTTGAATGGTAGATGCTGGCAGAAGATGCTGTCCCTGTAGTTTAATGTAAAACAAATCAGTATTGACTATAAACATAAAACATAATGGTGTGCTTTATATCCCCATTGTATGTCTCAGGGGCATTCATATAGACAAGTAGCTATGGGTAAAATAACAATAACAATAACCTTTGAAAAACTCACCCCTACAGACCTGACCCTGCTTCCTCTCTTCAGGCTAGCTGACCTTTCCAGCATCAACAATGGCCATCGTGCAATTCTCTGGAGCTCTGGACCTACAGGGAGTGCAGAATTATTAGGCAAGTTGTATTTTTGAGGAATAATTTTATTATTGAACAACAACCATGTTCTCAAAGCTGAATGTTTTTGGAAGTAGTTTTTAGTTTGTTTTTAGTTTGAGCTATTTTAGGGGGATATCTGTGTGTGCAGGTGACTATTACTGTGCATAATTATTAGGCAACTTAACAAAAAACAAATATATACCCATTTCA
>NW_005189092.1:2773-5150 GCF_000239375.1 Pundamilia nyererei
CTTTCGAGCCTATACAGCTTGGAGTAAGACAACATGCATGAAGAGGATGATGTGGACAAAATACTCATTTGCCTAATAATTCTGCACTCCCTGTATATGTATAAATAGTGTGAGAGGAGCTGACCTGAAAGACCGGATCATGGCGAAGCTGGAAACCTGGACCCTCCAAAACCGGTTACGAAGACTAAGTGAAGTAGCATCTTCTGAAGGTCTACTAGAAAATGGAAATGCAGCATTACGGACAATCCCTACTGCAAACATCACTGAAACCAACCAGCTGATCCATCGCAGCAATGATCACAAAGATGCTTGGCTACAAGATGAACAGCCACAAGGAGCAGTATCTTCCACTAAGAAGGAGACTAGAGGCCAAGATCAAGGTCGCATGGCGGGAAGTTAACTATTGGAGCTGCAGAAAGTTGCGAAAGAGAAAGGGGTGCTTAACAAGTCCAGCAAGATGCCATACCTGAGGCAATGGAAACAGCTAAGCAATGACTCACAGCCTGGGCCGGTTGATTAAAGAGTGAAAGAAGACAAGAGAGTAAGCCAACTATACTCTACTGAACCATCCAAGGTATACTCTTGGTGCCAAGGGAACAATATGAGAACAGCCCCACCAAAGATGGAGATGGAGCAAAACTAGAAGAGCATTCGGGAGAAGGATGCAACCCATGACGGTAATGCTCAGTGGCTGGTGGATATAAGAGCAGATCACAGCAACCTCCCTGAACAACCCAAATTTTCTAACTGAAAGCTAGAGAGTCCTAATCCCCAAGGACCCCCTGAAAGGACTATCCAACTACTAGTATATAACTTACCAGAGGGGTGAAATAACATGTAAACAGAGCAGTAACATAAAACTGCAAAACTAAACTGACCAAGTGTGTCAAACAAGTGTGGGATCTATCAAGGAGATACTCTGTCCCGAATACCATCAACATTAGAATTTCATTTGGATTGGAGACGTGTAGTCAAATGGTAACAAAGAGAGGGAAGGTAGTCAGAACTAAGGAGATTCAACTACCAGAAGGCAACACTGCAACCATCGAGAACCGTACGTGGGGATGCCACAGGCCAATGAGAACCATGAAGAGGCTGCTAGGAAAGTGGCAATCACCAAATACCTGCAGAGGATCAGGCAAGTCCTGAGGAGTCAGCTGAATGGGAAGAATAAGATTTGGCTATCAACACCTACGGCCCTGCCTGTGATCAGGTACCCTGCTGGGATAATAAGCTGGCCAAAGGACGAAATGAGCCACTGACATCAAGACAAGTAAGCTTCTGACCATACATGAGTGGTTTCACCCCAAAGCCAGCACCCTGAGACTGTATGCTAAGTGAAAGGAAGGAGGCCGGGAACTGAGGAGTGTCAGAACCACTGTCCAGAATGAGACAATGAACATCCATGAGTACAAAAAGGAAGATGGCCACAACCCACTGCAAGCTTAGTGAGTACCTCAGGTAGCAGAAACCTGAGATAGAAGAGGTGCAAGGAGAAGAGCCATCAAAAAAGGTCAGGCCCCTGCATGGTACATACCACTGGGAGATGGAGGAAGTGGCTGACATCCAGCAATCCATCCAGTGGCTGAACAAAGCTGGCCTGAAAGACACCACAGAGACACTCATCATCAGGAACACGCCCTAAGTACAAGATCCATAGAGGCTACCACACAAGGCAAGACCCCAGGCTATGTAAAGATCCCCTTGAGACAATCCAGCACATAACAGCAGGAATGTCTTAAAGACATAAAGACCTGGATGCCCTCCAATTTTCTGCTTTTAAATTGAGATCAAACTGAGGTTATTGTACTCGGCCCTAAAAATCTTAGAAATATGGCATCTAACCAGATTCTTACTCTGGATGGCATTACCTTGGAGTCAAACAAGAAAACTAGAACACCTCCTTATGCTGTTTTATAGAGAAGACTATGGCATTTATACAGCACAACACATAACTGATAGGTTTGTAGCATAAACCTATTCGCTGGAACGTTCAAGACAATTTACTACACAGCAAAAAGCAAGACACAAGTGGGCAAAGTTCTTTGTGTTACTCATGCATGAGGGAGGCTTTCTGGAGCCAAGTGTCGTTCCACCCACTTGACCTCCGTCAGACTCTCAGCCAGGTTCCCCATAGCACTCCTTTTATTGTGGTTACATGAATATGCTTAGGTTCATTAACATATGACGTTTCATATGTTAATATGAAACGTCATATGTTAATGAACAAGGTATTCATGTGGACAAAGAATAACTTGTCTGTGTGTGTCGTGTAAGTATGTGTGTGTGTGTGTGTGTGGGGTCAGAGTGTGACCCCATAAACAACTTCCCTAAACCTGCTGGTCTGGAAGTCCAGCAGTTCATCTAAACAAAAGGC
>NW_005189092.1:7119-9138 GCF_000239375.1 Pundamilia nyererei
GTGGCTGACTAAATACTTTTTTGCCCCACTGTTAAATATTTCCCAATAGAAATCACAATAATAAAATATAAATCCAACAATAACAGTCTCATCAGTAACTCCAATGATTTTTTTCAAAACGTCAACAACACTTCTGGGACAAAAACTCAATATAATCCCCCCTCAGTCAATCACTTCAGTTTCTATATTAGTCCATTTATGTCTCTTGTCACAGTTCTATCTCCACCAACCACTCTGGTTTGGTGAGGGAAAGAAAAAACAAAATATGGTGTTGAAGGAAAAAAAAAAATACTAAAATAAATTCAGAGCTCTGAGAAAAAACTTTGTCAATCTACCTGGGTAGTGTGTGTGTGTGTGTGGATAAGCTCAGTGCTTATCTGCAAAGTTGAGTAGAATCCTCGTTCGCAGTCCTCCTGGGTCGAGCAATACATTTCTGAAAAAAACACTGCACTGGATTCGCCTTCCAATCGCCGATCGAAGTATCCAGCAACTGTCTCTCGCACTATGTCCCAACAAAGTAAAAAAACAACTGGAGAATGGGATGCACAGTAAGCAAATCCCAATAAGTCTGTAACTCTAAAAAACTTTAACAAGTGAGCACTTAGAAAAAAAATTTCTTATTCCCTCCGGTACTCTATGGGCTGGATGCATTCTTTTTCTGGCTTGCTGGCTATCTGTGCCTCTGCAGTTCTTCTTCTGGCCACATAACACAGTGCAGGACAAGTTTAGCTTTATCACTGCCCTCTGTTGGATAGAATTGGTACTGCATACATTAAACTTTAAAACACTAGCTTGAACAGTAGTGGATAACCTTTAGAGGGTTACATTCTCCCCCTATTAACCCGCATGCATACATGAGTTTGAATGAAGGCTGGATTCTCGCACTTTACTGTCAAACCAGTTTGTTTCGCAAAGCACTCATTTGACTGTGCTCAATGGCTAACTGGTAGCTTTCTGCGAAACTCTCTCTCAGCTTCTTGATATGTTCAGAGTGAGAGAGGCTGCTGAATCTCTCAGGGCAATGGCCAAATCCTATGTTGATTGGGAGCCTTGGTTGTCTGCCAAACCTCAACTGGTAGGGAGTGAAACCAGTGGTAGAAATGTGTGCACTTGTATGTGTGCACTAAAGGCTGCACAAAATCTCTCCACCGAACTTTATCTCCTTCCTCCAGTGTTCCTAGCATTTGAAGAAGGGCTCTGCTGAACCGCTCGACAGGATTGCCGTGGGAATGGTAGGGTGTGGCTCTTGTTTTTTTTTATCCCAAGCAGCGAGCAAAGATCTTTGATCAAGGCAGACTCAAAATTACGACCCTGGTCGCTTTGTAACCTCTGACCATGTGTTCACACCGAACGTGATAGACAGCGCCAGACGCCCCTAACTTGACGCGTGCAAATTCGCACCTTGAAGCGTGTACAACTCGAATTAATCGCGCATCAAAATATGCAATTTTGACGCGCGTGAACCGGAAATGTGGGAGGAAGTTGTCCAGACGGTATGTTTGCAAGATGGCAGCTGTCGAGCTAGTGTTTGAAGAGAGAGTCTCCCTTCTTTATTTACTGTGGAGAGCAGAGCAGCGGCATTAAGGACGTCCTCGCCATACCTGGGTCCATCAGGTCCTCCAGAGGCGTGAGCAGTTTGGTGAGTTTCACCATTTGCTCCAGGAGCTGCGCCTGGATGACGGCAGCTTTCAGCGGTACCACCGTCTTTCCCTCGCCCAGTTTGAGGACCTGCTGTCCCGCGTTGGTCCAAGCATCGCCCACCTAGACACCAACTACAGGTGCTCAATCCCACCTGCAGAGCGCCTGTCCATCTGCCTGAGGTTAGTAAAAGTGTTTACTTCGGTAGTCCTTCATTGATACCTGTGCTAATATATGCTAAACTATCGTTTATACACTGCTAACATGGATGTGGTATGCTATCAGTGAATGCTGATGCTGATAATATTTCTAGTGATACTCAGAAGGTCTCATCAAGTCCCGATTTAATTCGATTTATGCTGTTATCAGTGTTTGCAATGA
>NW_005189093.1:0-9137 GCF_000239375.1 Pundamilia nyererei
AATGTTTTCTAACCATTGTCTTTTTTCTGGTCAACATCTGAGGCCTGTACTATGAAGCAGGATTAGGGATTTAGATTTATTGTATCACCTGCATTGTGCATTAAAGCTCTTCATATTTTTCCAATTTAAACTATGTTTTGTAAAATATGATGCTGTGCTGACAGCACACCTGGCCGTATGTTACCAAGACTGTCCCTTTACTTTGAATGGGCTCACTTAGATAGCTAAAGCCTGAGTTACTTCATTTGACTACTGAACACCTTCATGTAACCATTTAATGAGGCTTATGTTGTTATAGTTTTTGCTTTGTCGTTTTTCAACAATCTTCTTGTGGTGTGTCTGTGAGCAACGCAGTGTCTGCACATGTACCTTTATCACAAAACGTATCTAAAAAAGCTGCACTAACGCCAATTTATTCCCGTTCTTTTAGTTAATCTATTAACAATGTCAAACAGTTTGACAGGCTTATAGTATTTTTGCACCAAAAAGATGCTTCACAAAGAGCTAGTAGCTGGAAACTTGGCACATCTCGGGATGGTGTACAGTGTGTGAAATGATGAAAACTAAACATTAAACACTTACAAGGTGAGGTACTGAGTCTCCAAACTTTGTATGGTACTGATTGACAAAACACTTGACGAGCCAGTAGCAGTCAACAGGATCATCTACAATCTCTTCCATGGCTCGGCTGATGGAGAGGAAGTCTTCATTCTCTTCATCCTGGTGAAGAAGAAAAAAAAACAAAAGAAAACATATCAACAATACAGACCCAGAGAAAAACACTTAAAATAAAATCTGTACTTTTTATGTGGTCATTGTTTCTTAACGATCAAACAGCTATACAACAACACTTTCATTGAATAGAACAGAATCTTTATTGTCACTGTTACAAGAACAATGAAACACAGTTTGGCATCTCTCCGTTGGCAGCATGTAGATTTACATTCAGTTTGTTTAAGGACAGGAGAAGAAGATAAAAATAGGCATAGGTTTTAGGGGTATCTACTCAGGGAATGTGTGTGACACACAATGTGTGTAATACTATTGACAATGCCTTGGTTAGTATCATTATTTTCAATCTCACATGTCTGAATTTACAGCTATTTTTTCATTGACATACTGTATTAACACAGCTGATCTAAAAATCACACACAAAAAAACTCCCCATAAAAACCTAGTCGGAAAAAGTTACCAGAGGGGATAAATTCAGTTTTAGAATTTAGATTCAATGTTAACTGTAGCTAAGTTCAAATTGTTAATGCTAGCTTATTTTAATCAACAGCATTGTCATAAGCAAAACTAGGGTGGCAAAAGATTATTTTAGGGTGGCACATACCACACCATGCCACCCCTGTAGATTGGCCCTGTTCACTGCAAAACCAAGACGCCGCGTGTTAACATCTCCCCACACACCCAAACAAAAAAAACAAAAAAAAACAAACAGTTAAATAAACCATCTGTGATACCTGTGACTGTTCTTGGGCAGTTGTTTTAGTCACTATCCAGACTTTTGTTTCTGTAGTTTGATATCATCACATTTTTTTATTTTCCAATTTTTAGATGTTATAAGCATGACATTATAATTTCAATTGCTTATTTTGTCTTGTGAATTCTTGCTTGATGTACTTTTTGTTGCTATGATCTTTTGTTTGATCTTGAACTCTGCTGCTCAACCCACAAATGCATTTTCTTTACAAATGTGGCACCATTTAAGGGGAAACAAACAGGCTTTCGAACAGTGTGAGAATTATTTCTTCACTGTTACAAGAAAGAAATATGTGACAAAACACAAATTTACATCCTTTTCGCTTATTATGGACTGATATACTTTATTTTACCGGGGGTGAAGTCTCAGAGCATCGCGGGAGGGTCTGGCTCTCCAGTTGGAACATCCGCAAGTAAACATGGGTGGAGGGTGTGGAGGAGTTGATGTATCTCATCACTTCCAGAGCTTCCAGGATATCCTGATACTGCTCCTTCCTGTAGCCCCCAACCAGAGCATGAGAGTCACTGTGTGGAGGTAGGATGCCTGCAGGCACAGATGACTTCTAGTTAAGAAATGTATACATACACATTTAACAAAACTGAGTTAATTTTAAAAAAGGAGTGCAGTGTTCAGTTGTGTTGGACAGATTAACCTATTTAGCATAAATAAGTTCCAAACAAGAGAAATCGAAGTAAACGAAACATGTGTTTACATGCAGCTCTTAGCCTTGCATATGGCTGCATATGTCTATACTGCAAATCACAATTACTGAAAATGAATATTTTAAATATAGCTTTTAAAAAAAATCTTTAAAGACTAGTGCAGTACAATAGCTAAGTGATTCTCTCCCGTATTTTTTGTTTCTACCCATCTAGTCAAATCTGCACAACTGAAGAGGGTGACAGGGTGAACACCTGATCGCATGTGATTCTTACCCAGCAGTACCTTCCACACATGAATCCTGTACATGGAAGGAAGGGGGAACCTCTGACTGAAGGTGCTTAGCTTTTCTAAATCTGTAAGAGAGCAAAACATTTATTTATTTTTTTGGTCTGGCTTTTTCCAGACCAAAAAAAAAAAACATGAAAAATGTGTGATTGTACATGCATATGTGTGCATGTGTGTGTGTGTGTGTTCCGTGTTCAGCCAAGAGAAAGTGTCCCTTCAGTCAGTTAGGCAAAAGTCAGCAATCTTAGGTCGACACAGGTGGTCTTGAATGAGGGGGGAGGCAGTCACAACACAGTCTTGTTATCTAAGGGAGAATTTTTTTATTTCCATCAGCTTTTGCCTTGAGCATCCAGCTGGCGCCAGGGGGGGCCGCATGAGATAAAGATGGTAGTTGTTTTGGTTAGCGGAACAAACAGCTTCCAATTTTACAACCAGCCTTGTGGGATTTTGAACAGCTGTAGCCGCTTCTTGTTCTTCAATAAGCCAGGCCCGAGCCAGCTCCAATCAGCCAGAACTCTGCTATTGTGGTTCCAAATTGGTAATGTCGTTCAATGTCCTCCATCGAGAGTGTCATCAGACACATGATGCAACCAACCATCGAGTACCCGGCAGCAAACGTCTCCACAGGACAATTGGGCTCTCCCAGGCCCAGGAGTTGTCAGTTTCGTTAAGGGACCAAATCCATAATTCTTCTTTAGGTTTTTAGAGAACAAGTCTGGGAGACTCTCTTAGGGTTAGAGAATAAGCGAGACTATACAAAAGACACGAGAAGCCAAGCTGGAAAGATAAGGGAGAGGGAGAAGGAGAAAGATGTACTCCATTTTACAGTGTATGACTCAGGAAAACAATCCTGCTCAGTTATTCATTCAAGTTTGAGATCTGTGGCAGTAAAAGAGGAAAATGTTAACACTGGAATGTTTTTCCTCCTTGGAAACCTGCAACATGACCAAGAAGGTGCCCTTCATTTAAACGTTCCTCAGTTGTTAGTAAGGGACCCAAAGTGTGCGAAGAACATATATCTCAAGCCATTACACACCATCAACACCAGCCTGAGCCACTGACACATGGCAAGATGCATGCTTTCATGTTATGTGCACCATATTTTAACCATTCATCCGTCTACCATTTGAATGCTGCAGCAGAAATCAAGACTTATCAGATCAGACAATGTTTTCTACTGTTCAATTCCAATCAGCCCATGACGATTAGAGTCTCCGTTTTCTGTTATCAATTGACAGGAGTGGCACCTTCTGCTGCTGAAGCCAATCTGCTCCTAAGTTTTACATGCCGTGCATTCATATTGGCACTTCTGCATAACTAGTTCCAATGGGTGGTTCTTTAAGCTACTGTTGCCTCCCTATCAGCTCAAGCAGCCTGGCAATCCTCCTCTGACTTCTGCCATCAACAAGGCATTTTCACCAAGAGAACTGCTGCACAGTGCATATTTTCTCTGCAAACCCCTGAGTGGCCTGTGCCACTCCGATGGTGACAAATCAGATGATGCAAACAACCATGCCGCATTCAAAAATCACTTAAACCACCTTTCTTCATTTTGCAAGACTCAGTTTGAACTTCGGCAGGTAATCTTGATTATGTTTACATGCCTAAATGCATTCAGTTGCTATCACGTGATTGGCTGATGAGATATTTGCGGTAATGAGTAGCTGAACAGTTGTCTTTAATAAAGTGTTCGTAAGATTATATTATAGCATAGCATTGGCTTACAGGTATATTGTTATTGTCAGTAGTGTAGTGCGGACGCTTAGCTAGCAAGAGACTTTACACTTATGCTGCCTATGCTAGCACGAGCGATAATTTTCCGTTACCCACCCAGAGGATTGTCTTTGAGTAGTATTTCCAGGGACTTCTTCTCCTCCACTCCTCTGAAACCCACTTTCTCGTAGTATGCAGAGCGAAAATTTCTCTGTGGGTCGTCAGCCATGGTGCCGCCTGGACAGTTAAACATGTGCATTTCAAACTAAAGAAAAGCAAACTTTTAAAAGCAAAGTATTAGTCCGTTTTAGCCTGCATAGACATAAGACAAAGTTTCTCGTCCAGACGTGCAGCTTGGGGGAAAACAGAAAAATGTTTTTAATTTGGCTGACTAAAAAAGTTAATTACGACGCCCTGCAGTTTGCTGGAACACAAACACAGTGAACACAAAGACTCCTGCCTTGACGTTTCAAAGCGTTTCGTGCTCCCTCGACCCTCAGACAGCTGCCCCACAGCTATTTGCTACATAACGTCAGCAAACAAGCTAGTGTTAGCTTAGGAACAGATAACCAGCTAAAAGCATAACTACTCTAAAGTAAAAATTATCTGAGAGACTACTAAATAGTATTAAAGTGGCCATCACAACCAGTGATAAGAACAATTTAAACAGATAAAAAAATCTACAGATAAATTGACAACCTCCTCCGGATGCCATACAATGTTGTTATGAAAACCCTTCCGGGTGATACTGTCAAAATAAAATCCGTAGCAACGTTCCAAATATGAAAAATATTTTTATTTTGAAAATATAGATTACCATGCTACACCTCATATACGATTGCACTTTCAACTCTGCTTGCCTTGCATTTCTTGATCTTTATCTTGCAGGTTATTTATACTACATTATTTATAAACAAATAACTAATAAAGAAAAATCAACAAGCTTCTTTCTTTAAGGGAAAGGTGTGTCACAGCTTTCATAACCCACTTAGAATACTATTTAGATTTAGATTGCTACTTTTTAGACTTCCTATATTCATTTTATTTTATTGAACTTTGAACTGTTATTGAACTGTTATTGCCTGTGTTAACTGTTTGGGTGCTCTAACACCAGTTGTTCAATTTTATTTCTTTCAAATCAAACCTTAATCTGAAAAATGCATTTGATTACTTGTGATAATGCCAAGGCTGAAGCAATAAAATACAAATATCTCTATTTTTTAATCTTTCATTTAGCATTTTATATAGATGAAATTACCACAGCACAAATGTATTGTGCTGCAAATTGAAAATCAAACAAAAATAAAAAACAAATAAAATGAACAAACATATCTTACATGGCAGCAACAAAGGGTATTTTAGATGAACACAAATAAGAACAGTCAGGAATGAGCAAAAAACTCAAGTTTTTATTTTAAGATACTGGAAAAAAAAAACGTTACAAAAGTGGAAGCACTACTATGCAAGAAACCAATGAATGAATAAAAGATGACTTTATGAAAATGATGAAAAACAGCAGTTAAGCCAATGCAACCCAACTATAAATCCCTCCCTGTAAACCAAACACACAACATGTCAAATAACTGTAAACACTATTCTATCATTTTTCAAATGCAAAGCATACAAAGTGATATTTTCATTAATTTTTGAAAAACAAATTAAATGACATGAACTATATTATTAATCCACACACCTTATTTTAGAAACCATTAATACTTTTGTCCATTAAAAAACAAACAAACAAACAAACATCTTGCAGTTTTTCTGTATAATTTGAACTATAGATTTTTAAGCACATCAACACCAAAGCTTACTCTAAAAATATGCGAACATTTAACAATTCAGACTGCTAAATATAAATTTTCTCCTCACACAGAACACTAATTTTTTCCACAACTTTTTTTCCAAAACACTAAAAATAGTTTTGACAAATTCTGATTTGTGTGCAAGAAAAGCACAAACTGCTTTTCTTTTATCAATTTAGCTTTTGGTTTGGAAGGAGTTGAAGCTGGAAATACTGTAGCGACTGACTGATGAGGATATGGGAGAGCCTAAGTCTAAACTGTTCCTGCGGGAGCTTCGTCGTGAGCCACTCCGGGAGCCTGTGGTGGATCCTGGGGCAGAGGCAACATTGTATGGACTACTGATGCCTCTCGAAGACACAGATGACGCCTGGAGCATTTTAACGCCAGTGCTTTCCTCTGTCAGGCAGTTATCCAGAGCCTCTTTGTAAGAGATTTTAAGTTTACTTTTGGGGCATGTTAGGTTCTTTGTGTGGTATTTCGTATCTTGGAGCTTCTGGCCTGCTCTCCCATCCAGCCAACCCATTTTCAAGGCATCTTCTATGGTTCTTCTACCACCCATTTCTGGGTCATACAGACCTCCTGTTACAACTTGGAACTCCATGAATCTCTGTCCTGCTTCATATGGCAGCCACATCTCCTTAACTGCCTCAGGAACTGACATTTTTCTCTTCATTTTTACATCTTCAAAGCCAATATAGGCTTTTTGAGCAGCCTTAAGTTTAGTGGCCATGTCTTCAGTTATTATGCCCATACGACATGCCTCTTGGATGCTGACCCTTCTGCCACTTGCAGGATCAACAATTCCTCCAGTGCACGCCTGGGCCTCAAGCAGTCTCTGGGTAGTGATGGAATCCACTAGATCACGATTTAACGCCTCTGTGACAGATATCTTCTCTACGTTGTCTGTGTCAAAAATGGCACCAATAGGTTCTTGTTCACCCACTATTTCAACAGGAGAGGACAGAGTGAAAGATACACTGGACATGTGTTTATGGAAATCAGGTGAATCTTGCGAAACACTGCTGGCGCTTCTCTCTGTGACAGTGGTCGTCTTTGTTGTGGTCATTTTAGCGAGAGTGGGAGATAAGGGTCTTGACACCAGTGAGGATGATCGTGAGGATGATGTCGACAAAGAGGGAACTGAGCCTTCTGATGTTCTTAAATTTGATGATGAAGATGTTTTTGTAGTTGTTGATGATGATGTTACTGAAGATATTCCCAAAGGTGTTCTTGAAGTTGTTGATGATGATGATTTCACTGAAGATGTGCCCAAGGCAGCTGGTTGTCCAAACGATGAGCTATGTTTGGTCTTTCTGGTGATGATATCAGCGAATTCATTAATGGTGATGGCTCGTGCACGATACTGAGCTACAACTGATTCATCAATTAATCGCTTTTCAAGCAGTTCTGTAATGTCATACTGTCTTCCAGTTTTCTTGTCATTAATAAGAAACTTTACAGAACCATCTGGAGCAGTAATGGTGACCTCTTCCCATTCACACTCTTGGTCGGACAGCTCCAAGAAGGTCTCGTAGTCAATAAGCCCTTTGTCATATGCTTCTCGGACTGTCATCTCTTTATTGGTGTCTGGGTCCACGATCAATACTCTCCTCTTCCTCAGAGTGTTCTTCTGTGTTGACTCTTGACTTTTCTTGTCGATTATAGGCAAAAGCATGAGGCCGGTCTTCTTATCTGGGATACACCGGTTCTTAAGCTCTGTGTAGGTTAGGTTTTCTTCCGTATTAGGGTCAAAGAAACCTTTAGTATCAGCATTCTGATCAGAGAGGATCTTAATCATTCCGTCATCCAGGTAGCCTCTTTTGTAGGCTACATTCACATCAATACGATGACTGTGTTCTGGATCAATGATACCACCACTGGCAATTTGGGCCTCTAGTAGACGAATGCCATGGCCTTTCTCCACTAGACCTTTCTCAATGGCCTGAAAGAGAGAGATAGTCTTGTCTGTACCAGGCAGTCTGTAACCAGTCACAGCCCTTTCTGCCGCTAGCAGGTTATCTTTAAACTCTGGCCCAAACAGTCTTCTATTGTAGGCTTCACTAACAGTTAGATAGAGATTGTTCACAGGATCAACTATAAAACCTGAGGCAGCCTGAGCTTCAAGCAGTTCAAGAGTGGTCCCAGATTTCAACAGTCCATCTTTCATTGCCTGATAAATTGTCAGTACTTTATCACTGGCCTGATCATAAACTCCTGCTATGCAGGTGGAACCTCTCAGATAGGAGCGTAGACGCTCTTCAACCTCTTGGCTAGTCAATCTACCTTGATTCAACTTGTCAATATCAGACCGCTGCAGCAAGTTTGCATCCACTAGATCCACAACAGACACCTGGCCCCTAAGCCCCTGGACAGTTGCTGGCTTTTTAGGTTCAGGGAGAAGCAAAAGACCTGTGCTTGGATCAGCTTTACATTTTTTCTTCAGGGATACATAAGGAGTTCCTTGCTTGGTGTCTGGGTCCAGATAACAGTCAGGACCCTGACTCAAGGCATGGTATAGATCCTGATCTATGAGATTCCTATTTAGTGCAATGTTTTTGGGTAGGAATATACTGAGGTCAGGGTCCAATATACCCCCTACAGACTCTTGAGCTTGAAGCACACGCAGAGCTGTGTCCTTGTCAATTAATCCCTTCTTCATGGCCTGGCCAGCTGACAGAAGTTTGCCAGTAGTAAGGTCTTTGTAGCCTATAGCAGCAGCTTCCGCTGCAAACAATTTTGATTCATCCTCTTTATCCACTACTCCTCTGGCACATGCTTCTTTGACTGTTAGTTTCTGGTTAGTTCTGGGGTCAATGATGTGACCTGTGGCAGCCTGAGCTTCCAGTAGCATGTCAGCACTATCAGATGACAGAATTTTCATTTTCTTTGCCTCTGTAAAGGACATTTTCCTTGAAGGCCCAACTGCCACACCAGCAATGGATCCAGTCCCTTTTAGAAAGACTTTCTTATCCACAGAGACTTCTGGGACTGTTTTCTTTCCCTTCAGTAGTTGGTCAAACGTTGATTTGTCCAGGACCCCACAATCAAGCAACTGCTGTGCTGAGACTGGTTTGCGAACACCATCAAACATTAGTTTGGAAGGGTCCTTCCTCTCGGTGACTGGTAAAAGTATCAGGCCTGTGTGAGGCTCTGATTTGCATCTTCTCTTTAAAGCCCCATAGCTG
>NW_005189094.1:0-5942 GCF_000239375.1 Pundamilia nyererei
GGAGGAACCCACCCGATGGATTAATACATTTTTTTAATCTAATAATCTAATAACTTTGATCTCAGCCAAACCGATTTACTCCGGAACAAATAAAACACCGAAAAAAGGCAAACAATTAAATTTTTATGTTATCCGAGTGACTTATATATCATGTTTAACCTGAGTAGCGAAAGAGCAGGGGTCTGAAAACGACGAAGCCGGGAGTCCGCTGCTCTCGCCGGCTGGAGTGTCCATGTAACAGACGTCTCCGAAAACGTTGGCACACTTTTGCAAATATACGATGTCTTTATAAACCAAGCAGATATTTGTAATTTACACAGCTACTTTCTCGCCTGAAAATATGTTAAAAGTTTATTTTGTGACCCAGAAAGATTAATAAGACTAATTTTAAAACCTAGTAGCGGCCGCCATTGTTGGCAGCTGAAATTTGGCTGGGCCGCGCTATGAATTCTGGGATATGGAGGGCCACGAAGGACACACCCGACCCATCCTTCAAATTCAGGGAAATGAAGGACGCATTTGTCGGCCGCATTTGAAGGAGTTGACGAATTGGGACAGCCTTCATCGCCTGGCTGTGACGTAATCGGCCTTCAAATGTGGCCTCCGGAGGATGCAGCCGACGTTTTGGGACACAGACAGCATCGTCAGAAGAAAAGTTGATAAAATAAATAAAAATTTTTGTATTGTTCGATACATATGAGTACCGAATCGAAAGCACTGTATCGAAGAGTTCAATATCGATTTTTAATGGCAGTGTTTCCTCGTATGATTTGTTTGGTAATTCAGGTTTTCATTGTTTAAAGTACAGCAGGGCGTTATGACCAAAAATATTTATCACGATATACGTTTGAAAATTTGTGATAACGATATAACTGACGATACCATTGACACTAGACAAAATACTTTACAACTCCACAACTTTATTAGTGGAAAAAAAAACCCATCAATCTATTTTCACTTAAATAAGCAGCTGTTCTTCTTTTATGTGCATTCAAGTTATATAAAAATTTAACAGTGCAAATGCAAATTCTTTGCTGACAGTTTAACCAAAAGGCATTTCCAGTGGAAATTGGCCGACATATCATCAGCACAACCATGTATAATATCCACAAAACTTAAAAAGAGGTTATACACAAAAAATACGGTAATATTATGTTGAAGCACAGTTCGTATCACTCCGCGAGGCTCCTGCCTATGGTAGCCGTAATGCTCTGACAATCCATCAAGGGGTGCGGCTTCAAAGCTTAGCAAAGTCATACTGAAACATTTGACAGATTTTCGAGCGCCGTCTAACACATAAAATCCTTTCGAGGTCAGTAAACACAACCAGAATTCATACATAAGGCACACGGGATTATAAGGGGCACTGTCGATTTTCAGAAAAATCAAAGGATTGATTTTAAGTGTGCCGTATTTTCCAAACAACACGGTAATAACGGCGGCCCGCTAGCATGCTCTAGCAAAAATAGTGCTTCGTCGTGTATCTGACGGACGAAAGCCAAACCAGTTCCACACCACTGAAGTTGCAGCATTTTCACAAACCAATTCTGGGTCAGCCCTTCTCATTTTCTGTCGTCGAAATGCTTTTTCCGCCACGTGCGTATGAAAACAAAGGCACTGCGCATGCGCGTTTTTACAGTGTTTTGAAAGTTCTTGGACAGCTGTGAGGAACACTCTCAGGGATCAGCCAGCTCGACCAGTAATTCTACCTTGTTGAAATCGTGCCAGCAGGGTTGATTAAACTGGATTCACCTGCAAATGCTGGTCCACTGACTCCATTTGTTTGTTTTAAGAAATGCATAATCCAAAATGAAAACAATGCAAATGTTTGCATAGATGTATTTAAATGAATGTCTACATTAGACCAATGAGTCAGAAGTCAATACTTTAGCAGCGAGAGATGCCATAGAACTTTATTAAGGACTAAAAAGGTTCTCTCTTTTGTTATATTAACCCATCTTTAATACTGTAGCGTGACACCATAAGGGAGGATACGTTTTTTCCAGGTATTCAGAGGGCCCGGCCCGGTGGCGCCAGTGTCCGGCAGCCTTGCCTCTGTCAGTGCGCCCCAGGGTGGCTGTGGCTACAATGTAGCTTGCCATCACCAGTGTGTGAATGTGTGTGTGAATGGGTGGATGACTGGATGTGTAAAGCGCTTTGGGGTCCTTAGGGACTAGTAAAGCGCTATATAAATACAGGCCATTTACCATTTTATTTGCTGTTTGATTACCTTCTAAGAAAAAAATCTCCAAAGGGTCCAGAGACAGGGTATCACAAAGCACAGCAACTGAAACTGTCAAATGTTACAGGATTAAACCTCATCTAACTCTAAGCTATAGAACATTTCTCATGAAACATCTCCAACTGTAAAGTTTTACAGTCACTGTAGATCAGAAGTGTCAAACATAAAGCCCAGCGAGGACTCCACTACAGCCCGCTGGATGGGTTCGGCTATGTGAAGGAGGACATGAATTTCTGCCTTTTAAACATGTTTTAATAAGATTTGCAGCTTATCTGTTATTTAATTATCTGCTATAGAAATTCATCTTTTGCCCTGAGAAATTTAATTCTGTTTATTTGTTATTAATGTTATGATGCGTGCTGTGTGGCAGGCAGGAGCTTAGACCCAAATGCAGGACTCGCAGAACACAGAGGGATGAACAAAAAACGGCAGCTTTATTGCTGGAAAAACTTTTCATCAAAAGCAAACTTCAAAAAACAACCCAAAATCTCAACACGACAACCAGAAACTATGAGACGAGAGAGAGAAACAAAACAGACTGAGAGCTAGACTAAGCCTCAGGACCACAGGAGGACGAAACACAGCACGAAGAAGTACGATACAGCACAGGGTATGGAAAACACAGGATTAAATACACACTGGCGTAATCAGGGGAAGGGAGACAGGATAGATACACAGCTTAACGAGAAATCAGACTTAACGAGAAAAGGGAAGCAAAACTAGACACACTGACATGAGGCACAGACGTTCAAAGTAACACAGGAAACATGGCAGACACAGACTAGACACTGAACTAAACCTACACTAACACGAGGTGTCATGGTCCTGGGTCGATTTGTTCTCTATTTATTCTATGGTTCCTAGTGTCATATACTGGGTTGCCTGTGTCGAGCGGGTGGGCGTTGCGGCTTTACGCCACCATGACATGCTTTGCGGCAGGGCTGTCTATGTGCAGTTCTTCTCTTAGCTGCCACACCCGTTGTTGTGCTGTTATAACCCATGCTGGATACACGTTCAATAAAGCAGCATCACAAGAAAGCTACCGAGTGGTCATTCTACACCTAGGTTGTTCAGTTTATTAGAATTCCCCTCATGTCTTTACCCCGTGTCCCCCTCCACGTATCTGAGTTCCCATGCCTCATTTCTCCTCCTTGTGTTTTATTCCATGTTTTCTCCAGCCCGTTATGTCTGTGGTTTCTCTCCGTGTTCTCTCCTCTCCTCCTGTCTGTCTGTGTACTTCCTAAACTTTTCATTTACATCACACAGTGTCTTGTTGTTTGGTCTTATCTGATGTTTTGATGAATGCAGTTTTAATTGTATAATCTGGCACTGGCATCTAAGTCTTTCAGGTTTTCAGTCCAAGCAAGGAAACACCATTTCAATATAATATTCTGACGTCTTCTTCAGCTCCTGTTAAAGATGTGTTGGTCACTGACAGTTTTTACTCTAGTCTTGCATCCTAAAAATAAATTTAACACCTGTGCAGGAGTGAAACCCTGAAGACTCTGAGCCCTTCATGGTCCACTGTTTGAAGTTTGTATTTATGTGAAAATAATTTCAACTGTTTCTACAGGTAGATTTTAAAGGTTTACAAATATAGCACAGCAGGTGAAGTTAAACACATCGAGACAAAGTGTACAATGGAATAACTGTCATTCAACTGGTTGTACCAAAGTGTTGTAGCTGCCTGATTCTCAGGACATGGAGTCATAATAATATGCCAGCAGTTCTAGTCTTCTTTTTATCCCCAAGCTTTATTTTCATTTTAAATTGGAAAACAAACAAAAACAAATAAACAAACAAACAAAGCAAAAAAACAAACAGAAAACTCACAACTTGTATCTATGCCTTTCAAGGATAACCTCAGACATCCGAAAACCAAACACAGAAAATACAAGCATAATAATAATAATAATAATAATAATAATAAAAAATAAAAAAATAATAATAACAGCAAAACAACACTGATAATTACAGATTTTTTTAAAAGCAAACAAACAAAAAAAAAAAAAACAAAGAAGAAAAAAAGTGAGCAAAACAGAAAACACATCATGTGAACCCCTCCCACCATCCCCCCACCCCATTACCCCTGTATGGCTTTCAACCTCATCACATTCGTGTATCCAGACAGCCCATATTTACACCTATCTATAGAAACTATCATGCACAGGAATCAACATCCCCCACGATAAAACTGCAGCATTCAGGAAATCGAGTCAGGAGGACCTAACCGGGGATCAAAACAAGGCAGACCCAGGGGGATTTGCGTCATCTCTATGATCTATTAGGTTCAAAGACGGTAGTACTGCCAGGAAGGGGCCCCAAATTTTTTCAAAGGTTCCATATTTCCCTTTTACACTATACGATATCTTCTCAGGTGTGCAGTAGGACGCTAGCTCATTAATCCAGTGTCTCAGTGTTGGAGAATTTTCAGATTTCCAATGTAACAGAATACATTTTTTCACTGCAGTACTCGCAAGTAAAATAAAACATTTCTTATGATAATTCACATTAATAGAACCTGTGTCACCTAGAATCCATAGTTTTGGGTCCAGTTCGATTTGGATCCCCATTACCCTTGAGATTATTTCAATGGCCCGTCTCCAGAACTCTTCTATCACTGGGCAATTCCACAGCATGAGCAGGAGATCACCATCTGTCACCTTACATCTCAAACATTTGGGGGAATAATTATTATCAATTTTATGCAGCAGTTCTAGTCTTCTGGTTGTAATTTGTTTTTCTTTTTAATCACACACAATGTGAGATCAAACTAACTGTTTACTATATGATGAATAAACCCTTTTACAGTAAAGTTGTGAAATATGATGTGGTGTAAATTAAAAAATTACATGATTATGAAAATAGAAAAAGACAAATCTGGAAAAAATCTGAGGCAATTTGTTTGAGCAGTGGGCAACAGAGCAACTAATCGTCATATCACCGTCTTTGTTTCACATTAAGGCACCACCAGGTGACAAGCTCTACTTCAAAAAGAGCATGGCAAGAGTCAAACAAGAAATAAATCCATAAATTAGCAGTTTCTTCTCAAAAAAGCTGACTCAGTTACAGCTTTAAGTCAGTGTATCATCATAGTCATGATAAGCCACCCTCTATTAAAGGAAGCATAGGCAGATTAAACAAAATTGGCCCAACAAAAAGATTAATGGTGAAATACTGTTTGCTCAAGGGTTTGCAGTCAGTGGCAGTACACTGTAATAGAAAAGTTCAATTTAATCTGTGTGTTGACACTGATTGTAGTTAAATTAATGTTTAGGTGACAATGCCCAATATAGAAGACCAACAATGAGACAAACACCAATTATGACAACACAGATGACAGAACAAACACAGGTTTTGTTGTCCTGAGATGTGAAATTCAAATTAGAGTTGTTCCTTTCCGACAAGACAAAAGTATTGTTTTGGTTGCTCTCTGTGATATTGACCACAGCATCACTTTGTGTGTTGCTTCTTGGTGCTGGCTGACGTCTGTTGTTGTGTTCATGAGAGGAATATTTTTCTGGGATCACAATAAACAACAACAGTCCAAGACAAGCAAGTTGTCCCCACGTGTTTCTCATCTCTAATAACTGGGAATCATTAGCGCTGCTTCTAAAGTGGTCTCTGAGAGACATCAGTAAATTGATGTTATCATTGTTAATGGAAAACTTACTGATCGCTCTTAAGAGGTTAGTAGTGA
>NW_005189094.1:6894-9129 GCF_000239375.1 Pundamilia nyererei
AACATCCTTGTATTTCCCCAACTTATCCATTACACTTCTGTCAACCCAGAGTTTATTTGTTTGTGTTGACTAAGTGCAATGTAATCCACTCCATGTTAAACCCACTTCATTGAATCTTAAATACAGAATAATATAGGGTAAAGTAATGTGAGTGAAAATAAGTAAAAATTAATCCACCAGGAAATGAGAGAACTTACCTGTGTAAGTCTGCTGCTGCCATTTGTGTGAAGACAGTTCTAACTCCCTTTATGTTTTGCTTTTCTTGGTAAATGAAACCAAAACAACAAGCTCTGCTAGTCGTGAAGAGGAATGTTGATTATCCAGCTATTTAGATAAGACAATTACAAAGCAACACTCTCATGGATTTAAGTGTTTCTAGTTTAGCTGTCACATAAAAGCAGATTATTGATCTTTTTACTAGCAGGTTTATGTCATGGTCCTGAGTCTATGGACTCAGTGGTTTTGTTTTGATTGTTATTATCTTTTGTTTCAATTTAATTCTGAGGTTTTGGTTTCTGTGTTCCCTCTGTACTGTGTTAGTATTGTGTCTCTGTGTTGATGTCATTTCCTGTTTTATTTTGACAGCGTCATGTCCTACATTAGTGTGTCTAGTTTTGCTTCCCCTTGTCTCCTTATGTCCAATTAATCCCAGCTGCTCCTTTGTGTATATGAGCTCTGTGTGTTCTTCTGCTTGTTGCTGGTTCGTCTGTGTTGTCTCCCTGCATTTCCTCCGTACGTTTCTCCCTGCTTATCATGCCCCGTGTTGCTCTGCTCTTTGTCTCCTTCAGGTTTGTTACTTTGGTTCTTAGTATTTCCCAGTTTAGGTGTGCTAGTTTTGTTCGTACCATCTCCACCTTTTGTTTGTATGTCACTCGCCTTCATTAAAGTTCACTTGCATGTCAGCCAGTGCCTGCATCTTGGGTCCTAATTCTCACCCTCCACACAGCTTGCCCCGTGAGCCGTGACAGTTTATGTCCAAAATTTGAATATGGGCGTGTCTGCCCGACTTTAGGGTCAGAGACTGCAGTGGAGTAATTCAGCCTTCTATAAATCATGTCAGCATGGTTGAATTAACTGCATTTACCTACACCAGCTGATCCACCGTGTTTGTTTTAACAATTTTCCAGGTGATCACCAGTATAGAAGAGTTTGGAGGACAGATCCTTTGTCCAGTCATCTACATTTAGACAGAAACCCATCACTACAACCCAAGGGTATTGTAGGCCTTAACAAGCTGTTGCACCTGATTAAAAATAAGCATTAGTCAGCAGCACAAGAGCTGTCCATTAAATTAATGTAAAGGATTTTAGAACTCCTTCAACAAAAAAGTCCAGCACAGAACACAACACGACATGTTTGTTGCTCTAAAAAATTGAATCAAGCACAGATTATATAGGAAAGCGTCAAAGCAATATGGATTGAAAAAGAGAAAATGTACACAAAAATAAGGCAGAAACAGGAACCAATATTGCAAAGAAATTAGAATTACAGCAGATTAACAGCTAAGGAAGAGAAAACAAGGTACCACACTATTCTTCAGCCTCAGAGAGAAAGTAGAGCTCCCTGCTGAATATGATGCAGGGATGAAGATCAGGCATGGCTGCTGAGTGTTACATAATTGTTTGTACAAATGCAAGAACTTCATGTCTTAATAGTGACTGACTACATTTATGAACATGAAAGTACTTAAATAACACATCTGGGAACAATTCTAAAAATAAGGCTGTAGTGTAGGCAAAACAGTAGCTGAAACACAGTAGCTATCAGTCAGAAGCCAAAACAGTCCCACATTGATAACTGTGTTATGTCAATATCATAGAATTTTATTACACATATATAAAAGGTGTACAATAATCCAGCAGTCTTATGTCCATTTTTCTTGGGCTGAGAGGCTAGTAAACAAAGCCCTGTTTTTCTGAAAAAGACACGCAAATTAGTTTTTTGTTTGATCAGGATCTGAGCTGATTCTGATGATGATCATTACAAGTTTGCAACAAGATGGTAAGAACATTATGGAGCCACCAAAAAATATCTGCAGTTAAGGAGTATTTTGAGATATCTCCCAGTAATAACATACATCTCCTCAAATCAATCACAGAGGATGAGGTGAAAGTGGTGGAGGTGGAGGTGAAAGTGTACAGGGAGTGCAGAATTATTAGGCAAATGAGTATTTTGTCCACATCATCCTCTTCATGCATGTTGTCTTACTCCAAGCTGTATAGGCTCGAAAGCCTA
>NW_005189095.1:0-3678 GCF_000239375.1 Pundamilia nyererei
TTCTATATTAAAACGTAAGACTAATGCCTATTTTTCTTCATTCTCTACTCTTAATGTATTATGTATGACTCTTAACTGCTCTTACTCTAAGCACAACCGTTCCATCTGAAGATGTTAACCCAGAGGATACTGTTACCAAACATCAGCATGGAAGTTCTGTCCAACTGCATTTATAGTATATTTTTGTGTACTTACAGGAAATGGAACAGGTAAAGACCATATTTAGAATTCATAATTTCTGATATTCTTAATCTTGTCACATTGTGAGTGCAATACAAAGACACTACAAAACCTGATTAAAATTTCTGCAGTAGGATGAAACTTCATTCTAGTCAGGCAGCTGTGCAGATCTATTGCACAGAGGTGGAAAGAAAACTATTAAAGCAGTTCTCAAAGGGGGGCCGATTATGCTCATTTCCACCTCCATATTTCTTTTTTTCTTTTCTTTTCTTTCTGGGAGTCCTCTAGGGTACGGTTGCATGATTCACAGGTAAAAGAAAATCCTTCATTATATTAAAGAAAGCGAGGCACAAGAATAGATGTCGAATAGCGAGTGTTTAGACTGAGGTTTTGCCTCACAGAGATTACTTTTACATACACTGACCTCATTATTTGAAGCTATGCCCATTGCTATGAAAGGCATAAAATGTCACCTTTGAATCAAGACTGAATCTCAATGGCTCGTCTACAGGCTATGTTTCTGCAGGGTTCCCATCTCTGAACATCAACAAAAATATGAGAGCGCTAGGAAATCACTGGGAGGGCAACCCATTATGATATGAAAGTGCATCGCAAGTGCAATTTAGTACCAGACTGTGGTCTTGCCAAGGCCATAATTTATTTAAAACCAAGCAGCCCTGTGATGTAACACTGAATTAATGAATGTTAAAAAAAAAGGGCTCCCAGTGTAGTCTTGCTGATTAATACGATGCAGTCTAGGCTTTCCAGCTGAAGACCAATCAAGCTTTTTTTGGTGAGTATTAACAGCGTCTCCTTTAATAAAACTAAAACCACTGTGGTGAACTGAACAACGTGAATTTTAAAGCATGCACCCATAAATTCCTGAAGGTTTTTCTGGGTGTACAGTAACATAACCAAACTTAATACAATGCCTGCTTTCTTACAGCCTATAAAATGCAAACTTGTGTGAATATATGTAAAAGCACAAAAATATATTTTCTTCTGTTAGCTAAACAGGTCTGTCGTGTTCCCGTGTGGCCTTTTTTTTGTTTAATGACAAAAGAAATACATTTCAAAATGCTTCAACTTCTAATAAAGGCTTTGCCCACAGCTGCCTTTTTGTTCTGTGTTTGTATTCACTGCAGCAAGGCCCTTAACAGAAGAAGTGATGTTTTTCAAATATCACCCCTGAATTTCCATGTGCAAATAAGCGCCATCCAATCAATTAAGTGAGACACTTCAAAATGTTTTGCAGAAAAAAAAAAAAAAGCAACACATACACATTCAAGTTTATCAAAAAGGCTAATCGGGCAAAATAAGGCCCGCAGTTACACTCCATGAAGTTTTGACAATGCCTATATCACAGTTAGTGAAAATGACACCCCTTAAGACAAAAGGACTGACACTACCAGACTCTTCAAACGTCCGGTGCCACCACTGACGGAACTTAGCCAATTAAAACTTCTTTGCAGTTTCCTTTCCCTGATTGTCCACACTGAAATCTATATTTTTGGTATAAAATATAAAAGTAAAAAATATATAGACTACAAAGCTGACTGAGGTATCTGTGCTACTCAGGTTTCTAAGCAAAACTGATGTGATCTGACTTTATTTCCTCCCTGTGCTCTCACCACATCAACTGACTGTTTGTTTGTCTAGTGCAGGGATGTCAAAATTAGAAAAACAGAAGAAAGAAATGTAAGAAAAACAGGAACTCTTCTGTCATTTCATTGTTACTCGATTACTTATTTACTTTGGTGTAGTCTGAATAGCCCAGAGAGGTCTTTATTAGTAGGAAAAGATGTCACACTTAGTGAAAAGTCCAAAATTTATGCTCTCCTTTACATTTTCCAAAGCAGTTCAGCGGGCCACATTGGAGTCTTTGTTGGGTTGATTCTGGCCACTTTCTTGCAACTTTGTGGTCACTCTTTGATTTGGGGTTGCACCTAACATTTATTTTCATTATCAGTCAGTAGTCTGGGAGTTATTTTTCTCTCCCTGCGCCAGCCACAGCTGTGGTTGAAGGTATTATGTTCCTGGATTGTCTCTGGATTGAAATCCTTTGAAGGCAATGTATCTCAGGAATGTCTTGTGAACGTGAACTGGAAGTTATTAGAATTTGGTGATCAAACTTAATGTCTTTTTGACCTCATAAACACTGTTGGTCATAACCCAAAACTTCATAAGTTACCTTTGCCAAAAATGTTCCATACTTAACTAGTACAGTGGTGTCAAATATGTGCCCTGGGGGCCACAACTGTCTTGCAAAGAGTCAAATTCGGTCCACTAGATTGCAAAGGCAATGTGAGAAACTTGCAATTAACTGCAATTAATTTTTCAATAACATGCATTCTGATTATTATTATCACTTATTCTGGCAATGTCAGATTGCTAAATCTCATTAGGTAAGTAAAGTAATTTAACAAGATATAATGCTTTCTGTTGTCTGGCAAAGTTCTAATGTAATGGTATAAAAGGTTCTTATTACTTTGGCATATGGCTGTAAATATTGTTGTTCTGACCCAAGTGAATGCTTTCAAAATGTAATTCTCAACATGAAAGAAAGAGAAATATTATTTTTATTATGCAGTGATTTTACTGGTCCGGTCCACTTGAGAGCATTTTGGATAGTTTGTGGTTCATAAACTCAAATGAGATTGACACCTGGTCTAATAGGAAACAAATGCAATGATATGAAATTCACTTTCACTCCAAAAAGGTCAGCTTAATGTGAAATCATGATGTTTGGCAAAACCACTTCTGACATTATCAAAACACATTAAATCAGGAAGACAACAACAACAAAAAAACAAAAAAAAAAGATTTATAAGCTGATTATCTGATGAAATCATATAATCCTGTAGCAGTCATGTTAATTTTGATCAATCATTTAGACAATAAAACATTATAAAAAGGGACTTCTGAAGCAACATAAAAACTTTCATGTTTCTTCAACCACAATCCAAAACCAGCTGTTTTGAATAATACACAATATATGTGCTTTTATTTATTTATGTTTATTTTTATGTTTTACTTTAAATGAAAAAACACCATAGATGTATATCTTGCTCTTGTTCTGTTTCTACAAATAACCACTAATTATCTAAATGATCTAAATGCAGATTGATTCTTTTCAGTTCAGCTGTTGATCATATGTTACAAGATCTGTTCTAATTGCTAATGGAGGGATTTTTTTTCTGATTATGGTGACATTTGTTTTATACCTTAAAATAAAATTACCATACTAATATTACAACTTTTATGCAAATTTGTCAGCATTTGATGGACAGTAATTGCACCATAATCACTCGCAATAATTAATTGTATCTAGTTGTCTAGTTTCAGTCATTGCAATGACAGGCAGCGGTCGGTTTTAAATAAATAGTACTGACAGGCCTACAGGAACAGAAATAGAGCACATGAGCACGGAAAATGTGCTACAGAGAAAGTGATTTATATAGCTCTCCATATACTCTGTTATGCTCTCTCTGCCATCAA
>NW_005189095.1:4115-9123 GCF_000239375.1 Pundamilia nyererei
ATCACTCTCTAAGTTTGGATATCTCCTGGGAAGCAATATGAAATTTGGCATAAGGTCAGTGTGGGCTATTGAATGTTTTTGAGCTTGGTAAAGATTATTGATTTTCTGGCCTAATGCCATGAGCAATGTATGTACCAGACATTTTAATGTGGCTGTTATCTAATTAAATTATAATGGCATTGCATTAGTATTGACGGAGAATATGTGAAAAACATTTTGCCCCCTTCCTGATTTTTTTTGTTTTTTCATATCTGTCACACTTAAGTGTGTTAATCATACAAATCTGAATATTAGCTAGCAATAACCTGACTAAAGACAATGCAGTTTAAAAACAAAAAGACGATCTCATTTATCAAGGCTATTTGGATGAAGGTAAATATAATTTGCTGATAATCTCAGTTCTATTTCACTAGCCACACCCTGGCTTGACCACTGCCAAACATGTTGAATAAAAAAATGACTTAAATCGAACCTGTCTGACAAAGTGAAGAAACAATTAATTAATTAATTAATTAAAAAACAGAGGATGGTCAAAGTCATTGCCATCTATCGGTCTGGAAAGCATCACAAAGCCATTTCTACAGCTGGGAACAGTTGTGAATCTTTTGAGGAACCTATCAAAAGGGCACTAATGACTACCAAGACTACCAAACTGAATTAAATAATAAAATAATTACAAAATTACAAAATATAACAAAATAGCTTTAATAAATACACAGCTCTGATTATAAATAATCCAGGATATTACACATATTGTCCTTATCATAATGATTATCTCTATTGAGGATTTGATATTAAGGGTGTGCACTATGCAGTGTGTACTGTGCCCCAGCATGCATCAGCATGAGGCTAGCACTGGCCACAACAGACTAGCAAAAGAGCCTCTGCATTATCCGACAGGTATTAAAAGACCTCAGCCACCTCAGAAAATAGAAACAGCTCTGGCCCTTCCTGTAAACTGCAGTGGTGTTTTAGCCCAGTCCAGTTTATTGTCAGTCCTGTGATTGATAGAACCATGAATTCTGCTCTCTACCAGAAAATCCTGAAGGAGAATGTGTGGCCATCAGTTCACACCCCGAAGCTCAAGAGCACCTGAGTTATGTACCAGGACAATGATACAATACACAGCAGCAAGTCCACCTCTGAATGACTCAAAATAATATTAAAATAAAATAAAATAAAGATGTTGGAGTGGCTTAGTTAACATCTAGACTTCAATCAGGTTGAGATTCTTTGGCATGACCTTAAAATTCCTCCACACTGATGCTGTACATCATGTACTTTCATATATAACACAAGTTGTGTTTCCTCAATATTGTATTATGTGTTAGATTTTAGCACATTTGGTGCCTGAATAACATGGCGTGTCAGATCTAACACAACACGTGTTGTTTTGAAAGATTTTTTTTGGTTTTTGGGTGTGTTTTTTTTACACGTGTTAAAATTCACACAAAATGTGTTACACGTGGAACAAAAACGTCGTTTTTAACACGAGTGTAAAGCCTCGTCCAATGAAAGGACGGCGAGTCAGATTAAATCAGGGGAGTAAATTAACATTTTACTGGATGTGCTGAAATCCAGTTTTGCGGAATAATATGTTAATGCAATTTTTTTATTTACTATAGAGCGATTGTTTCAAAAAAGATGTTTGTATAGATACCTTACCTCAAATGTATTTCTGCACATTTATTTCACCTTTTAATTCATCCCAGTCAGCTTGTTTGCTCCGATGTGGATATTTACCCTTCACTGCCCGTGCATTGTCTTGGTCACGGATTTATTGTGAGCAGATTCCTCAGAGGCCACGTGATGGCGAAGGCGTTCCAGTTTACTCAGCGCATCACTTACTGACGAGAGGAGCGTTTCTGCGTCGTGATACCGGAATGTGGATATTTCACCTTTCAAAATAAGAGCAGATTGTTAATAAAACAGAAGACATGTGGCTGTCCCATGTAATGTGCGTGGAGTTTTAAATAGACTCGTAACATTGATGCAGATTGTGCCCATATGTCTCAGTGCGAAGCGTTTGCGTTTGGCAAAACAATACAAAGTAAGGTATTTCACGACCTCACATTGGGCTCTGGAAAGCTGAAAGTCTATGATTAATATCTGTTTCATTATTTTAACAACCGATTAAGTAATCAGAATCCGAACATCAACATACCGCACGCTAAAACTCTGAAACAACACAGAAGAGCTCTGCAGTCACACCTACAGGCCAGTGGTCACCCTTTCAGTGATGAAGATGTACAGATCCTGGACAGGAAGGAATGGTGGTTTGTGCAGGGAGTCAAGGAGGCCATTTAGGTGAAAAGGGAAAGACCATCTCTGAATCGCTGAGGGGGCATAAGGGTAACTCTTTTACCATCTTACAATGTGCGATTGCAGTCATGGCAATTTGATCATGAAACTGACCTCATTGTTAGTCACTGGTGCTATAGTATAGTTTCGGTCATTATGCCAATGTGCTGTTTATAAAGTCAGCTGAGACTGAAGGAGTCGCTCTCCAGTTCAGTGCGTGCGTGACGTTTCTCCCACTGAAAACACTACTTCCAGAAGAACAGAATCAACTTTCTTGGATTTCAACGTTTTGTTTTGAAAGGACTGATCGGATGTTCCGTTGATAATAGTGTATGTTTTGACACCGGTGCAGTGAGTGGCCTATTGAGCCCATTCTCTAAATAGGAGTATCTCCCAGGCGGACAGTTGCGGCAGCCTTCTGGCTCGGAATTTTTTTTTTCATTTTCTGGAATTTTACATCACAGATAAATTCCGGGATGCCTTCAAGTAAAAATCTCCAAGGTAATAAATAAAATGGTTACGGACTGCCATGCCCCCCTTTAGCGGGCATCTGCTTATGTCTGTGGCTAGCTACAGCTTAATGTTAGTCTTTACAATAGAGCATCTCAGGCCGACCGGCTACCGTCCAGGCTAAGCCTGTGTTAGTATTAACCAGCTATTTAATAAAAATAACCTCACTTTCTTTTGTTTGGCAGGTGGAAAAGCCTTCGGGCTGTTAAAAGACCAGCAAAGGCAAAAACTGGAAGAAATAAACCAGGTACGCGTGTTCTCTTTATTTGCCGCGAGCTTCTCTAACGGCACTTCACGGTAATTTGAATTTTAATGAGCTCGCGCACACTTGACTTGGCCTTGGCCTCGTTTTTGAGGATTCGGTGCATTCCCGGGTAACTGTCTCAGGAGTGCGGTGAATTAGAAATCAAAACGCCACTGTCTCGTGTTTTGAAGCTGGCCGTGACCATGCTGTTGATGATGCATTTTTATTGATTTCCCTCCGTCACCAACTGCAGGGTCTGGGGCGCACTTGTTGAATGGTTGCATGCTGTCACACAGCTCCGTGCTAAAGGACCGTGAACGTCTCCCTCTGTCCCGATTATATCAATGTGGGAAACGTTTAAAACGCGTTTCGTGCCGACGGGAAACAGGTGTTACAATGAGCTCTTTGTTTAACACGCTTCGTCAGCCGTAGTTTGACGAGATATCTGTGTGATCTGTTTTCCTCCTCTGCTTTGGATGTCATCAGCTCACTGCTGCGGCAAAATGTACACATATATGTATAAAAATAAAAAAAAGGCAGGCCACTTGGAAAGGAGCCAGTGACAGTAATGTATTTGCACAGCAGTCCCAGTTGCCACTACGCACTGCTTGTATTTATTTGTTCATTAGAGAAATGACCCCTGGTTTCTAAGCGGCTCTGTCTAAAAATATCAGTTATTTTGTGATTAAATCCAGGATTTTCTTTTGTACAGTGACATCCATTTAATTCCGCTGTATTATCATGACTGCATCTTGTAGTTCCCGATCTCAAATCTCAGCTTCTGTGTTCTGTATTCTGGCATCACTCTCTATTATTTATTTTTTTTCTTATTAAGGCTCCAATAATGAGGAACTAATAACATGTGCAAGATATGTAAACGTGACAAGTAAATTTTGGCACTATTCTTCTTGTTTTTCATGACCGAAAACAAAATAAAATGACTATAATTTGCTCATAGATGTAAAGTGTAATCCATATATCTGTATTTCGGTTTAACCGTTCCTTATAGATTTTCACGACTCTTTAAACTGGCCCTCCCTTTGTTTACATAACGTAAATGACTAGCAGGACACTTCTGTGTGGGAAATTGCTGTGTGATTCAGCACAGCTGAGTCAGGCATCCCTGATAAAGGTCCAGTCGTGGTGTTTATCCTCTTTACACTTAATTGCAAGTTCGATAGACACACTGAGGTCAGCACGAAGAACAACGGCACGCTCTGTCGTTCTGGCTCTCGCTCTGTCCTGCAAGGATTGTGGATGACTCCCACACGCCATGTTGCATCATTATAATTTTATTACATTAGCTCCCTTCTGGCAGCTTTATACCCTTGCGAGGTGTTCCACTTAATGAACGCGGTGATAAGTGACGACAGTAAAGGGAGTCGTTGGTCTCCAGTTCAAAATTTGGACAGGACACAGTCAGATTTGGTGTGCTGAAAGTTCTGTTTATGTGAGGGGAATTCGCTGGAATCTAACAAGGAAGATGAAAAAGTAGTCCCAGTTTCATTAAACTTGTAAAACCTGTATTTTATGACCAGCTTCACTTTTGTTTTACCCCCTTCCTCTTTCTCAGGAGTACCTGGAAGACCAGAAATACAGTGATGAAGAAGACCTGGCTGAAAAGTTGGAAGGTTTCAAAAGTAAGAAAATCCAGCCCTTCCTTCAGCTGATGGCTATCTGCGGTGGTGTGGCTGGGGCTTTTCCTGGCTTTTGTCTTAGCTTAAATATTTTTTTACTTGGCAGGCAATATACACACACACACACAATCCTTTAGTCTTCAGCATTTTGTTTTTCTCTGTGGGAAAGACAGAATGCTGTGATTTCTAAAACATTTGTAAGGCCAAGTCCTTAGTGGCCTGGTAGGAATGTGCCGGGGCGTGACTCTGCTTGTTGTTGCAATATTCGGAGCTTTCCTGGGTAAACTCCTAGCTCCTGGGAACAGGAGTAAAAACA
>NW_005189096.1:0-9119 GCF_000239375.1 Pundamilia nyererei
GAGATGTGCCGCGGTCCCGTTCCTTGATAAAAGTAACAGTTCCACGGCCAGCAGAAGAATCATTAATCCCATGCAAACATACACCTATCTGGAACAACCCTGACATATTAGAGAACAATAGTATGATCAACTTCCCAGATTGGAGTTGTAAAGGAATTAAAGACTTGGAACTTATATTAGAAGGAACAGACTTTATTCCGTTTGACAGACTAGTAGTTATACAAAATCAATATACAATATAATCAACATCCCTTCCTATTGCTAAATGGGAAGCAGATTTATCAATCAGTTTAGACCAAAACTTCTGGTATGCTTAAACTTTTCAATTGACTAGAAATCCCAGTCTGCAATTAATACAATACAAAATACTACATAGAGTGCACTATACAGGTCATCGGATGTTCAAGATGGGCTATACTTCTTCTAACAACTGCTCACAATGTCAAACCAATACACTGGACAATTACATCCACGCTCTTTGGTTCTGTCCACCAGTTCAGAAGTTTTGGCGCGAGATATGTGAAGACTTATCAAAGTGTCTGAAATGTAACATTACAACCTCCCCTTTAGTGTGTTTGTTGGGCAAAATTAGATGATTTCACTACAGAAATAAATACAGCTGACATGGTTTTTGCTGCCCTATCCAAGAAAATGGTCCTCATGAACTGGAAAAATAAAAGGCCTAGGGCTGGTAGCCTGGGTGGGTAAGGGGTGGGCTAGGGGTTTGGGGGTGCTGTGCTTCCAGGCTAGAGCGCTCACTGGGCCTTGGGGGGCTTGAGTCCTGGTTGGTGTGTCGCTGAGGCTGTGGGTAACGGGGGAACAAGACGCAGCAACACTACACATGAGTGGGAGGATGTCGGTATGGGGTCTTCACACACACCTGTTCTCTGTTGGCTATTGGGGTGGAGGGGCTGGGAGGAGGAGTTGGCAACAAAAACAATCCCTCCATTAATCAAATATTTTGTTTCCTCCTCAGTGACGGCTGAATGCTCCAAGCAGCAGGAGAAGCTGGTCCAGAGGATGGTCTCTGTGGTGGACACTCCCGGCCTCTTCGACACCTCTCTGTCTGAAGATGTCGTGAAGAGGGAGATCTCCAAATGCATCAACATGTCAGCCCCAGGGCCCCACGCCATCCTGCTGATCATCAGGGTGGGACCCTTCTCTGCAGAGGAACGAGACGCTGTGAAGAAGATGGAGGAGATCTTTGGAGACGGTGCCTGGAGGTACACCGTGATCCTCTTCACCCATGGAGACAAAGTCGGAGCAGACTTTGATGAGATGTTGAAGACAGCAGGAGCTGAGCTGCAGGAGGTCCTGAAGAAGGCTGGAAACAGATATCACATCTTCAACAACCATAGAACTGATGATCGTGGTCAGGTCCTTGATCTGCTGGAAAAGGTGGATAAAATGGTAGCCAATAATGGAGGAGAGTTTTACTCGAACTTCATCTACCTGCAGGTGGAGGAGATGCTGAAACAGAGAGAGTCAGAGCTCAGCGAGTTCTACGAGAAGAAGCTGAAGGAGGAAATCAAAGCAGTGGAATTAAAGTATGAGAAGAAGCTGAAGGAGGCTCAGGAGGAGAAACAGCAGGTGGAGGAACGATTGCAGTCTGAGCTGGAGGAGGTGAAGCGATATTATTGGGCTTTAGAGAGCGGAGTCCGTGAGATTGTGGAGCAGGTGGCCAAAGACGACTCCTTCAGTGAGATCCTCACCGAGTTCCACAAGACCCTGAAACTGAACTGAGCTATAATCAAGCTTCATCTGTCATGAACTGTTTCAGTCAAAAAGTAACCCAGATCATCTTTTTAATTGCATTATTTTTACCACATTTTGCCATCTTAGGTTAGCTCTCAGACTGAAGAACGACAGATGGAGTTAAGAAGAATATAACTCTCTCACTTTTTTCCCAGTGTATTTTTGTAGAAGAAATACAACCAAAATGAGGAACTGTTCTCTAAAACCTCGATATCTTTCTGTGAGTTGATCAGGACAATTAAATCATTGGTATAAGCCGACAACTTTAGAGATACATTGCACACAGGGATATAAACACCACACAAGTCCTGTCTTAAATTGTGAAGCAAAGGTTCAATTGATGGAAAAAGCGTGGACTTTATACCAGTTTTTAAATTGTGTTGATGGGCCACGTAAAACCAGAGTTATGATAAAAATATCTGCAATGTTTGGTTTTCTTTTCTGAATACTATCGTTGTTTATATTTACTGCAGGAAGAAACGGTAAAAACTGTGTTTTATAAGGAAAACACTCGAAACCCTGTGAGCAAAAACAAAACCAAAAAAAACCTTTCCCTATTGGTGGAAAAATGTACCATGTCGACCAATCAAAAAATTATATGGCAACATGGCATCTAGTTGTTAAGAAACGGGAGGAAGTTTTTGGAGTGACAGCGGTGTTTTGAGATGTGAGAGATTTGAGACGTTTAGACTGAGTCAGGACTTCAGACAGTTTGATATAGTTCAATAGAAGCCCCTCAGCATCTGAAGCTAACATCACGAGATGCAGAAAACTGACTGTTACAACCACAGAGCTTCTTTTCATCCCACACATTTTTCTGGCAGGTGTGGCTGAATTTTTTTTGGCCTACACTTACTGAGGCTTGGTTTCTACAGAATTCTACATAATTAGAGTTTGGACATTGCTGACTGATGTTTTCACTTGTGGGATATCTTTAACCTCCTACGACCTGGCGTCCACATATGTGGACATCACATTTTGGGTTATTTAGACCAAAATACTCAATTTTGCTCTACAAGGGCCTGATATCCACTTAAGAGGACATTATACTGCTACTGTTCTGTCAAAAATGTAAACAAATATGCTCATATGTGGCTTTCGTTTTTCTTAGAAACAACCATCAGGTAAAAAAGAAAATCTGGTAATTCTTTGATTTTACATTCATTGGGCCCCAATCAGCCCAAATATCAAAGAGAAATTAAACATGCATGCTGTGGAAGAGTTCAGGTCTTAGGAGGTTAAATATCCTTTTACTGTTTTATAAAGTTAAACTTTCTTCTACAAATTCTCTGATAGTTCTTTTGCGGTCTCTTTGTCTCTGATTTCATCAACGTCAGTGCAAAAAAACATACAGCGGTCTGTCTGAAGACCAGAACCTCACTGACTTTTGATAACACACACAAACAAGCAACCAAATGGCAGGTAAGGATGGTTACCATAATAGTCATTTAGACCTGTGTGTGTCAACTTGTTTGTTATCATGCCAAAATTTCCAAGGTATGTAAACTTTTGATTGGGGTCATTTGAGTTTTTTCTGATGTCATTATTATTTAAAAAGGTCAAACATAAGAACATGTGAAATAAAAGATTTTGTATTTTCTCTCATAATTCCCAAAGTCACAAATTCTGCCAGGTTATGTAAATTTATAAGTACAGCTGTACCTCCGCTGTCTGCACAGTCCCATGGCAGTAGGTTGAGGGTTCATATCGAGCAGTATGAACTCTTATGTTTTCACGTCTCTGGAATAGTTGGCACTAATAAGTATAGATTTCTGTGGAATGGCATGGATATGAACCATGAATTAGATTCATAGATGGTCCCAGTGTTAGGCTCAGTGATGCCAGGTAACACAATGATATCCTGCATTTACTGACCTCCGTGGGCTCTGAGACAGCAGCTAGAGTGCCTGTTTACCCTCGTGATAAATATTCACAATGAAAATGCTAGTTCAACATCGCAAAGTCTGCATGTGTTTCATAGTGTCTAACAGGACCTGGTAGAGTTCAACCATTCAAAGTAAACAGTTGAAACAAGCAAGACATAAGAACATCAGGAAATAAATAAATTAAGTTGTGTTCAATCGCTGAGAAGTGACAGTCAGTGGGGGTTATGACAGTTGTGTACCAGTGTGGGACTCGCACTTTGTCAGCAGTATAACAGCTCGAGCGCGTGGATCTTGTAATCAAACTAAATGCAGAAAGGTTTTGGGTTAAAGTTCAGCTTCACCTCTCCCACTGTTTGTTTTTCTTTTTATTTATTTATTCATTTTACAGTGTTCTTCTTCTGTGATTCAAAAGAAGAAAAAAACAGTGTAAATACACTTGTCTGTATCTGGAGTGCAGTTCTGCAACTTTTGAGCCGTCAGTATCAGCTGTTTGTGAGAGGTTGTCTTTTATTTTATTTATCTTGTAAATCAGAATCAGAATGGGGTTTATTGCCAGATGTTGAGGTTTACAACATTAGGAAATTGCTGCGGTGCTTCAGTGCAAACAATAAGAATGAAAGTGCTATGTAGAAAGAAAGATATGTGCATGAGATATACATGAGATATATACATGAGAATAAGAATTAAAAGTGCTACGTAGAAAGATATATACATGAGTGCAGGTGGTGATCAGTGCCAAACATGGAATGATGCAGTGACACAGCGTAGGGTCATGTGTTAGTGGTGGGAACAGTCATACGGTTATTGTTCATGTGTCCAACAGCAGAGGGGAAGAAACTGTTCTTATGTCGAGAGGTTCTGGTGCGAATGGACCGGAGCCTCCTGCCTGAGGGGAGCAGGTCAAACAGACTGTGTCCAGGGTGAGAAGGGTCAGCTGAGATCCGAGCTGCACGCCGCAATGTCCTGGAGGTGTACAGGTCCTGCAAAGATGGGAGTCTGCAGCCAATCACCTTCTCAGCAGAGCGCACAACACGCTGCAGTCTGTTTGTCCCTGATAGTGGCTCCAGCGTACCACACGGTGATGGAGGAGGTGAGGATGGACTCGATGATTGCGGTGTAGAACTGCATCATCGTCCGTGTTGGCAGGTTGAATTTCTTCAGCTGCCTCAGGAAGTACATCCTCTGCTGGGCTTTCTGTGAAACCTGTTAAACCTGGTGAAACAGTATTTATTGCTAAAATACAGCAGAAACTAAAACATAAAAACATCAAAGTAGCAGAAACAACATATTTAATCGGTAAAAATAGGACAAAATACATGATCACTCAATAAAATGATTAAAAAGGCAGGTTTTTCTTTATTTAAAATGTTTTAATATTGTTTATTTACTTTTTCACAGAACCAAAAATGGAAAAACTAAACAACCATACTACATTTTTAAAAGCTTTATTTAGTTTTTCCTCATGCAAATCTTCAGATGTCCTTTTTAGAGTTTAAATACACATATCAGTCTAAGATGTGACAGAAATATAAACCAGGCTTCATATCAGTGAACACAGTCCTGACTAACCTGCTCACTGTGTATGGTAACAATGATCAGATGAGTGTTTATTTTTTGTTCTTAGTTTAAACCTGATTTGTTTTTTCTTTTGCTCCAAATTGTACTGAATTCACAGAAGATGAAGCATCTGAACTGAAGTTAAAAAGATAATTCCTTAGAGAGACATAAGCTGCATGGAGTGGAAGCTGAATGTGATATTTTGTGGCCTCTGTGTGACTCATAGTCTGTTTGACTGTTAAACAGTGACTCAGTGGGTCTGTTTAAATTTGGTTCACAGTTTTTCAAAGAAAGCAGAAAGTGGAGCTTTGCTGATTTCGGGGATAAACACAATACAATATAAATAACTACAATAAAAATGTGTTGATTTGATGATCAACAAAAATATCGAGGAACTGGCGACAAATGTTGGAGATGTGGGGAGACGGAGCTAACCATTTCCATATCTTTTGGGACTGTAAAGTTGTTCGCCAGTGTTGGTCTCTAATCCATGATCATCTACAAAATGTTTTCTCATTTGTTTTACCTTCAACCTTTGAGACCCTAATTTTGTGCAATTTACCAGTTGCCAAACTGAACTCCAATGATAAAAGACTGTATATCCTACTGGCCGCAAGTAAAAAGCCTCTTACGAGGAGATGGCTTAGGCCTGAACCACCGACGATGGAAGACTGGATACATTCTGTACAAGAGATCTATACGATGGAAAAAGTGTCATTTTCTCTTAAACTTCAGAGCGATACCTTCTACAGAATATGGTCTAAATGGACAGACTATGTTAAGCCTGTGAGATGTGATTTTGTATAAGACGTTAAAACCCTGAGTACTATGCAAACTTACCTGCTGCCTCCTAACCCAAGTCCTTTTTTTCCTTTTCAATTATAAGTTAAAAATGTGAGAGCAAAGACAGTGTAAAAAGCCATACTACTGTTATGTTCAACTGCTTTCTCAATAAAAGAGATAAAGATTTAAGAAATGTGTTGATTTGAATCTGCTGACTCACAGATTAAAGAATAAAATTAAACGTCTTTAACTGTGTGATTAAGAATTAGAAATCAAATATTTGGGCTGTCCTGATTAAACAGCACAGAACATAAAATGGAGAAAGTCATGCAGAGTTTGTGGTTTATAGCTGTTTTACACTCTGCTGCACCACCCACTGAATTTCCTCTTTGAAAAGAACAGTTCAGAGTTGTGTTGTTGCTCAAACAGGAACTGTTGACTCTCTGTTGCTGACTCACACGAGCAAATTCCCTTTGTTGCATTTAGTTCTGTGAGATCAGAGTGCTAATCTGAGCAGGGATCCTATTTCTTTGCATAAAATGAACATACGTCAACTTTGTATCCATGAATATCACCAACATGCCTGCTGCTGGTTGTTCCTCGCTGTGTTGTGAAACTGTGTTTAGTCTTGAGTGACAGTTGTGCAAGTCTCAGCAGTTTGAGAGATGAGGATTTTTTTGTACCTCTATTACAACAAAGGCCACAAGATAAAGTTTCATACAGGAGTGTCTGTAATTTTTTCAGCTTTTCACAGATCACGTCTTCATGTTACACAGAATCCCTGGTGACTGGAGCTCACCTCCCTCACGGGGGGTGAGCGTGACCATCTGCGGCCCCTGTCGACCAACTTGAACTTAAAGGGCTGCATAGCCAGATACCGTGAGCTGTCTGGTGATCTGGGCGCTGGAATCCTTCATGCATCCATTGCAGCAGGGCATGGTCTGAGCAGAGGGTCAATGAGCGTCCCACGAGCTAATATGGAAGAGACTTGAACGCCCACTGGATCACCAGGCACACCTTCTCCACCGTGCTGTATTTGGTCTCCTTCTCTGTCAGTTTCTGGCTGCTGTATAGGATCCGACGGTCGACCCCACTTACCTACTGGGACGGCTCCCCACAGAGAATGTTGTTTTTTTTTTACCTGCACAAACGCCACCTGACACCGCTCTGCCCACTGGAGTAGATCCCTTTTCGGTGAGGTGAGGTCAATTAAGGGGCTGGTTAGGCCTGTGAAACCAGGAACAGTAATACCCGGCCAGTCCCAGGAACTGCCTCACCTCCCTTTTGGTCTTGGGGGTTAAAGAGATGAAAGTACATTTGTTTACTTCTAAAGCACTGAGCTTTGAGATGAGCTCCAAACAGAGTGCTCGTCTCAGCTGACCAAAGGAGGTACAGCACACACTGAATTCAGTAACAGCAGGGACAGAAATTTTCTCAAAAGAACTAATCAAATGTTGCTGCTGCTCAGACCATCTCCATGAAGAAGGGTGCCTCCCTCTGACCAGGCAACAGCTGTAGTAACAGTAGGAGACCGATGCTGGACAGGAGTGTCAGCACTGCGGCCAAGGTGAAGGCTACCACGCCCAGTGGGACAACCCTGAGCTTTATGATAGCATCGTGTAAGAGAGGTGGCAGCCCTCAGGACAGGGCAAAGACCTCCTACAGCTGCTGGTGTCCCATTCGCTACGCCCCCTGGTGTTCAAGGTCCATGGCTCAGCGGGGCAGGGCAATTTGGCAACGCCAAGACCCTCCATCGCCTCAGGGGACAGATTTACTGGCCTGGCTGTCACTGCTGTGACACTTTTACAAGGTAAAGTCTCCCTGTCACCAGTCACCTTTGCACAGGTAAGGGAGACCTGACCTGTGTAACGGGTCTATCTGGTTATCTGTCTACATGAGACCGGGACATGTGTGACCGGAGAGTGTAGATCCACTCAGGGGATTTAGGGGAAATATTTAATATCATTACCATTTCTGTGGACTTCTGGTCCAGAGCAGTAGACTGTTTTCAAAAGTTCAGTAAGAACAAACAGAAGCTAAGAAAGCTAATTAATAAACTGTCCTCTACGTGTCAAGTTTCCTCAAAATTTGTAAGGACTTGCAGACAACGAGAGATAATCTGTATAAATATGAAAATTAAAAAGAAATAAAAATATAAGCGTCAAACTGAACAAGAATCTGCAAAATTGTCATTTTTTCATTACCGTAATTTTTGGGTCTTAAGCTCTACTTTTTCCCCACACTGTGAACATTATACTGACGTGCGGCTAATGCATATTTCTTTTCAAAAACATTTTGCCTGGTAGCAGTAGACCAATAAAACTGATAAGTACTATATATACGGTATATATTTTTACCGGTTGTTAAGAGACGTTGTAATGTTGTTTGTGCACTGTTCCCTAAAAAAACCATAAGCAACGTAATTTGTGTGTTACTGATAGTACGTATATTTAAAGGTAGCCGTGTTACAGGCGCTGTTCGAGGAAAAAAGCATTTGCAGTATGTATTTGAAAATTGCTCAGAGAATGCTCTGTGCGCATGCGTGTGTAGTGGGCGAACGTGGATTTTCAGTTTCGACAGTCCTGCTGTGTGTATGTGCTCGATTTAGCAACAATCAGCCTGTTTAAGTCTCTTCTTCATCTGATTTAAAACAGTTATGATATGACATGATTCACAGTAAAGGAATATTTAGTATATCACATTTTATCAAAAGCATGCAGCTGATCAGAGCTTGAAAAGTTTACTTACTCTTATAATTCAGCTTTCACATAAATGTAGTGGTGCCAGTATATTAAAAGAACAATATTTGAATATAGAAACAGAAATAAAAGCACTTTGAATGTTTCCTGAAGCTCATATCATATTTACATTATATTATCAAAGTGTGGTGTCATTAAGTTCATTAGCTACCTGTTGTTTAGCTAATCTGCTTTCAAGTCTGTCAAACAATGCTGTCCGTAACGTTTCAAGCCCACACTTTGTTAAACAGTATGTCACAGAGTGACTGTGACGTAGCAGTGACATAGTGGAGGCTGTGCCTTAGAAATAGGAGGAGGAGTGACTCTCAATATAAACCCGCGAGTGCACTCCGAGTGTGCTTCATAAAACATGTTTGCTGTAACATCTCCGTGGATCTGC
>NW_005189097.1:0-866 GCF_000239375.1 Pundamilia nyererei
GATTTGGTGCTTCCTGGCGGAGCGTATACATTAAATAATGTTACTTCCTCCTCTTCTAATTTACCCTTTACCAAAACAAACCTCCCGGCTGCTGCTTGTTCTGATCAACACCCCCAGAAAGACACAACACAAAGAGCTGCAATACGTACCAGTTATCAATATTCTGATTGGCTGACCTCCATTCCTATTGTCTCTGCTTTCAACCACACAAACCCCCTCACCACCACCTGTCCCCCTTCAGCTACTAGTGCAAGTTTTGTACCAGATTTCTCTTAAGAAGAGCTGCAAAGTGGAAGCTCGCAATGTGTGAATTTGTGACTTGAGAGGGAGAAGTCAGGCTTTCAGGGCCGAGAGGCCAGCGTGAAAGTGAACCCACAAGCAGACTCAAGTCACGGCTGTTTCAACCTCAAACTGATTTTATTAAATACAGAGAGAGAGCTGTAAAATGTTACAAGGAGGAAACGTCTGAGAGGCTGGATCCATTGTAACAGAGGAGACCGGTATTATTTCCAGTGCAGGTAAGTTGAATTGCAAGGAGAGTAAAGAAGATTGCTTCCTTGGCAGGCTGGTGAATCTGGGTTTTGGAGGGAGGGAGACCTTCTTTTCTGGACTGATGGATGGTTACAGTGAGCAGGAAAGCAGGCAGGTGGGTTTCCAGATTCTCCACAGGAAGTTGGGAGAAACGGAGCGACAGAACACAATGTAGTGACAGAAGAAATCCAGATAAGCGTGGAGGTGAGTGGATAATGAGAAGGTGAAATTAAACAGAGGAACACTTGGAGCAAGCAGAACATGGAGGCTGATTTAAAACTACTGTTTAGATGACAATCTGATAAATACTCTGAGGTGGTCCTTAAAACTTCATC
>NW_005189097.1:3139-5245 GCF_000239375.1 Pundamilia nyererei
ACTGCAGAGTTGATTAAAGTCAAATAGACCTTTGAGCTTCCAGTTTTTTGTTCTTGTCTATCTTTGCTGTTGAGAGCTCACTGTTGTGCTGTTTCTTGTCTGCACAGAGATCACTTGTTTGACATCTTATGATTGATTGTCTGTAGTTACCTGTAAATTTACCTTAAATTGTATTCAAATCAATGCAGCACTTTTTCTCTGTTGAATCTTTGTGAACAGATCAGAGTGACATGTGAGAAATTTATTTCAAAACAGTTTCCACTAGACCCCAAAGTAAGTAAAGGAAGTAATGATCATAAACATAATCAAGCAATAATTCAACAGTTTTAGGGTTTCATTGCTTAAACGACAATAACACTGGAACTTTATTTATTTTTATTTCTTAAAGATTTGGATTTTATAGGTGGCCAGTCTTGTGTAGTTTAAATATAACAAACTACATATTATGTAGTTTGTTCTATTTTCTGAATTGGCAGGATTTGTCTTCCTTTCTATTATTTATTTACTTCCTTTACATAGAAGAAAATATTGTTTTAATACAAGAAGACCTGCACAAAAAGTAGTTCATGTCTCTCAGTCAGTCCAGTGTGTGACGTCTCGCGAACCGAGTAAGATCGATGGAGGGGAGTTTGTGGCAGAAATTAACTGATAGATTAAACGTTGTGAATAATTCTCAAACTGCTTTGACGCTGTGTTGATGAGAGTAAATCTAAGTTTCATAGTCTTTTAAAATCAATAAAATGATGAATTCTGCGATGGTTTTTATCTTGACCTACAGAAAGCTTTTCATACAGTAGATCTGATATGATCTACTATTCAGGAAACTATAGAATATGGAATAAGATGTTTAGCCTATTCCTGGTTAGAAAATGGACAACTGTGAGTGTAACAATCTAAAACCCAAATTATTCTACAATGCATTTGTATACACACTAGAGAAACTAAAGGCAAGCAGTGATGGGAAATATTGCACAACTAAAATTGCTGCTATTGTGTGCAGTTAACTTGCAATATCATCTCTCATGTGGTTATTTCAATGATAGGATGAATGAATTCATAAATTGGTAAACAAACAGGCACATTTACTACATTTCATGAACACCAAACGTTCTATCAAGAGAGCAAATTTGTAGCTAAAACATGATCAAGTGAGTAATGTACTAAGCAGGGCCAGATCTACAGTGGTGGCATGTGCCACCTTACATTAACTTCTTTCCACCCTTGGTGCCTCCTCACTTTTGCATGTGAGTATGTCGTTTATTTAAATAAACTAGAATTAACACTTTGAGCCTAGCTAAATTTAACACTGAATATAAATTCTAAAACTGAATATATTTCATATATATTGCAAAGCTGAATATACTGTACTCTCATGCTCATTAATTTGACTATGTTTCCATAATTTTTGTTCTTTGCTGACTATGAAGAAAAGTTTTATTATATATTTTATTTGTATTTATTATTATTATTATTTTATTTATGTGTTTTAACAGTCTGTTTTTTTTTTGCACAGTAAGTGTTTTCCCTGACAGGTGCAATTATATTTTTTATAGGCAAATTGAGAGTGACTACCAGTATAGTTTAATGTGCAGTTGTACCTAATCAAGTGGCCCATGCATGTAGAAGTTTTTGTCCGTAATTGTAGTTTTTACCACAACATCTAGAATACATCCTACTTATCACTGCATGTGTTGAAATTATGACTAAATCCATCTTTTAAACTTTTCTTCTGTAGGAGACATAACCAATCATCTAAAAATATATAAGGTTAATTTCAATATGGCAAAAAAAAAATGAACATACACAAAGTAAAATTAAATCCAATGTTCATACTGTATAAACCACTGAATACATGAAGTTTACAGGTAGCAACATTCCCAAGATCAAGGTTTTTGTTGTGATATTATTTTCACTCTTCGTGAAATGTTTCTTTGTTCTCTATTATTTTAATAGTTTGTATCTCTTTGGCACTGAGTCCAGTGAAGACGGAGCGCTTCTGACCAGGGGCAATTTTAGCACATTTTAAGCACCCCCAAAGACTTCTTATTTTTTTTGATAATATTTGCTATTTGTGTGACACACTACTAAAAACATAAAAAGCATACA
>NW_005189097.1:5722-9109 GCF_000239375.1 Pundamilia nyererei
CTCCCTATATTAAAGCTGCTGTACAGAATCTGCAAAACAAACTGGGTTGAAACATTTTTGACCCTCTTTAACAACATTCCAACATAACATTATCATTGATTGGGGAGTTTGAAATTAATGATATATTTTTATGTGGTTCAGCAACAACTCTACTAAAACTTATGACTGCCGCAGTACATACATCACATTTGCACAGAAAATGCCAAACGGTTCCCTGGTGGAGTGAGGAGCTGTAAAGAGAAGTAGAGTGCTCTTTTTATATTCTAAAAATGTTTTATGCTAGCTTGTTTCAAAGATTCTGTACTGCAGCTGTAAATGTTTTCCAAAAGCACACATACACTTACCTTATCAGTGTTTCTCAAACTTTTTACAGTGTGTACCACCTGAGAAAATGTCAGTTCTCCCATGTGCCACTATGAAAGCATGAAACTCATAAATCTTAAAACACAAAATTAGTATCTGCAGCAAAGATTTTTTCATACATTGTATACATTCTACCACAGGCAAAGTTGCCTCCATTTTTATAGTTCTTTTATTAATATTTTGTAATAATTTATTTGTAAAAATTTTTTCTGTTTTGGGAGTGTTTTTTTATTTATCTGTACTATACCGTTTACTTTTTACTCACTATTAGCATAATTCATTAACCTCCCCCCCCCCGGTCTAAAATAGACCACAGGGATCTGTTAGTTTTAAAACACTAGAATAACTTATAAGAACCTTAAAAAAGTAGATGTTAATCATGCCCAAGTTCAATCTTTACGTCAAAAGAATGAAATGTCCACAAAATTAACTTTAATCGCAAAAAAAGATACTTTATTAAGCAATTTAGAAACAACAAATGAAACAGCTCAATCAGTTCATAATATTCACATTCAAAATGTAAGAGTTTAAAGAAAAGTTTAAAAAAAATTATCTCTAATGGGTATAAAAAAAACCAACTATGTCAACCAGAGTCTTCCAGTGTTCTGCTCACTTTGACAATGCCACCAGGGAAACTGCGAATAATCATTAACTGCAGAGGTTTTTATGATACGAACAACATCCGATGTTAACAATCATCCCCCCCCCCCCCCCCCCATTTTATGCATAACTGCATTTCATGATTTCTTATAATCTCAAACAGAAATTTATTATTCCCCTTCCGTCATTCAATGCATTTTTTTTTTATTTCTGAGTACTTATTCTATCTTTATCTTTTTAACACCCGTTATTGAACTTTACTTGAATATTAGTGTTTATCAATCACAACACAAATTACTTCTTCCCATTGTTATACATAATCAAATCAAAAACCTTCCTATTTCTGTGTATCTGTGCCTGCTGTTTAGGCTAAATCCTAACACACATACAAGCTTTTGTCTGAGCCGAGGGATCTCAGTCTTATTGATCATATGTAATGTGAGGAACATCTGATTTGGTCTATTTGATGAAACATGTCATGCAAGCAGAGGTGACCATTTTCACCACAGTGCTCATTAGTTATAGAAAAGCAGGTTATACATACCACCCAATTTCATAAATATCTTTTAACAGAACATTTTTTTAAGCATAAACAGAAAATCGATTGACTACAACATTCAAGCATACAGATTTTTTTTTTCAAAAGAGATATAAGAAAGACAGATATAACAAGTGTGCTAAAAGCTATTAAAAACAGTATGAATGAAAAATCTTTAGTATCCAAAAGACAAAAAATCAAACCCTTTTATTCCGTTTTTTGAAGCATCTCAGAGCATGCCATTGCGAGCTTAAAAAAGGGTTTGCCACAATATTCAAAGATTTGCTCGTTCGTTGCACCTACACACACACACACACACACACACGCACACACACACACACACACAGACAGACAGTCAAAAGTGGATGGACAGTTTATAGTAGCTTGTTATTTTGGATAAACAGAAAGCTTAAAAACAATCATTCATAGCACAATTAAAATGAGAGATTTATCTGAAAGGCTAAAAATGTCAAATTTAGCCAAAAGGTGAATATTACTTTGCAACAAAGAAGCCGATGTATTTTAGTTTGTACAGGTTCTAAAAAAGGTCAAATTCACTGTGTTGCAGGTTAGCACAGTTGGATACTTTTTAGAAGTTACCTTATAATAATCACAAAATAACTTAGTGATTTTGTTTTGATGTATTTTTGTCATATTAGTGATGTTGGTAAAATATGAATATGTATTATTTTGTGTATTTGATATCATGGCATATAATCCTGTATATCTTTTGCATGTTTTTTTTTCCTTTTTAGCTTGTTTAATTCTACTTATAACAAAGTAGTTAACATGCACACATTTAGCACACAACAACGGCAACAACAGCAACAACTCCCTAATGCAAGAATAAACTTACCACATCTCCGGGCAATTACATAGAAGATTATCACGACCACAACGGCAGCAATGGCAGCGCCAGCAATGATGGCAAGGCGTGTGTTAGCTTGAGAACCTGAAAAATATATGCAAGAAATGGCTTGAAAATAAACTTTTTACTTAAATGCAATTAATCTGATTACGTATAAATTTTCTATGTAATTTTGTAGCAAAAGTACAATGTCAAATATTATACTTCATGGAATCGGATCAAATGAAACCGAATATTCTGGTTTCTGTTTAAATATTTACTTTACTGGAATACATTCAGTTTATGCCAAGTATATTTTCCTTAATAATTATTTGAATAAATAAACTTTGCAATTGCTATTTTTATTTAGCCTCAATATATAAATAATGTGGTTTCCCAACATAGTTACTTAAACTTCCTGTTGGTTTTGGATCACCAACTGAAACACTTACATCTGTTTAATGTCTGCTGGGATCACACTGAAAGTAAAATAATATTTTTTCACAAAAAGAAGAATTTGTTGTCATAACTGCTCTATTAATATTTAAAAATAAAAATACCACAATCAGAGTAAATTTAGACTTTTTGACATGTTTCTTGGAGCTGTTGAAACAATGTCAGAAATGTTTAACTACTAAAATCCTTTTCTCACTCTCATCTGTTGTTGAACTACTTGTAGTCTAACAATATAACTAAATAAGGTTAGATGTTAGTGGGGAATTAGTTTTCCCCAAAGGTTATCTCAGCCTTCATTCTGTTCTGTGGCTGTAGCTCAGGCGGTAGAGCAGGTCATCTACCGATTGGAAGGATGGTGGTTCGATTCCTGGCTTCCCCTAGGCTGAATACCAAATGGGCATGAGGAAGATACTAACTCCAAATTGCTCTCCGATGCATCCATCGGTGTATGGATGCATGTGGATAATAGTGAGGAAAGCACTTGGAAAAAATGTGCTTGTGCGAACACACACACCATTTCCCATTTACAACCCCTGCTGAGTGCTTTACACTGCTGCCCCTGGGACTTCGACCCAGATAACTG
>NW_005189098.1:0-9106 GCF_000239375.1 Pundamilia nyererei
CTGGCCTAACTTGTGGCTGATAAGTGTTCAAACAGTCAGATCCCAATCTGTGCTTGTGGCATTTAGGTACCATGCCACAAGGGGGGGGAGACACAACCAAAGTGGGACTTCCCAAATAAAACAGTGGCTGCATCATAATCCTACTTCTGTTATAACAGCGAGATCTTTCACTCCATCCCAGTCCGATTCATAGATGTCGCTCAGCGTCTGGGATAGCCGCTTAGATGTCTCATGCATGCCTGTAAAAAGGAAGAAAAAAAAGGAAATCTTAAAATGTAGTCATGACTCCATGGGAATAAGCCCATCTACCTTCTGGCAGCACAAACAGCACCACGGTGGTATTGTTTTTAATGTTTCTGGTGCTGCTGCTGCACCCACATTACAAAGGCCAAAACAACACTAGTTTCCTGACTGGAGCTCACAATGCAGGCGCAAAAGCTGACAACATGAAAAACAACGGTTTCTCATACATGACTCACATATGCTGCGTCTGCTATTTTTTTTTAAGGCGGGATCAGGGATCTTTACAACTTGGTAGCACAGACAGGATTGCAAAAGTCTCCCACAAAAAAAAATAGAAGACTTTCACTTCCCTAGTTTTCAACTTCTCCATCAGTAAGACTGGGGATTCAATCCATGCTTTGCAAACCCACCTTTCACTGCTGCATAGTAGGCTTTGACATCTTTAAACAACCTGCTTCCGTCGATCTGCGTGCAGGAAGAAAGGAGAAAAGTTCAATTCAGTGACGCCCAGTAACAGTTGGACAATATAAGAAAATTGTGCTGCATCATTTCCTTGACATCAGTGTGCTTCAGCTGGACTGCAGGCTGTTAGTTTGCTGTGAAACTCTCTCTGCATCAGTTTGCTTGACATCACAGCTCCTTGCAATCTCACCACAACTTGGAGCTTAAATTAAATAACAATCACAATATCTTATGTGGCTTTTGTGAAGTGAAAGCAGCATGGAGTGTCAGTGGGTAGACTTCCTTCCTGTTGCTCTTCGGCAACTTCCCTGCAGTATGTAGTGTAGTTGTTTGCCACTCGGTGAACTTAAAACCTGAGCAACAGAATCCCAACAGTGGCAGCGATTACAGTATTAATACAGTATTAATGGAATACAGATCACCAGTACGCAACAATAAATGAAGGCATTTTGTTACTTTTAAAATGAAAGCACTTTTGCTTCCTCTTTTCTAAATTTTAAGTAGTCTACATTTAGAGCTGTTCAGAAAGGCCAGTCTGAGGCTTTCAGTTCGTCAGCCTGTAAAAACCTTTCTTAAATGACAGCTCTTTCACAATTTAGGGTAATGCTGCACACAGATCTCTAGGGGAGACATAGTAAGTCGTATTTACACAGAACAGATAAGAAAATAGGCAGGAGCTCCGTCTTGCATTTCCTGTTTTCAAGGCCAGGATGATTGCCTGAACTTGTGAGTTGGCACGTCAGTGCAGGGAAAAAAAGACACAAAACACTTTTTGGCCCTGTTGCAATTATGTGAAGAATTTTGGTAAAGGGAAACAAATGAGCTTCGAGATTAAAGATGTTAAAGGGGTTTTATCAAGGTTGTAGAGCAGAAAGCAGAAGACTACCATTTAGAAACTGTGGTTACGCTGTTGAGTACCTGCTGTTTGTTGAGGTTCTGGAAACAGAGCTCAAACTGCTCATCTTTGGTTTCCATAGTTTTGCCCAGTTTCTGAAGAACCTGAAAGCATAAAAAAAGAAATCAGATTGAGTAAATTTTAACAATATGCCACGAGAGGTTTCTACAGATTGTGCTCATACAGATTAAAGTTAAACTATATCAAAGCCTGCCTACAGGTGTTGTAGAGTACATGCAAGTGCAACTAAATAATATCACCAAAAGTTGGAATTTGAAGAAAGCAAATAGAAAAATTAGGAACTGCAAGTAGTAAGTTCACCAGACCTCACCTAATTTTACCAATATTTAGCAGGTATAACACACCTGAATCTCCCACAGAACTGTTGAGTTACTTTATGGGTGATTGTTTGTGTTGTGTAGTTCAGCTCCACCATTTGTAACGCCTTTTTTTTTTTTTTAACACTATATAAATGCAATAACATTAAACCTAATTCATTGAGTTTTCCTTCACATGATGTTTTTGCAGATACTGTATATTAGGTCCACAATGATGTCCAACACGTAGTAAAAAAAACATTTCAGCTTGGTCCTCTAGTTATTTAGTAGCTCTGCTTCAAGGGCGCCCACAACAGGAGAGCACCGACATTCCCTCACATTCAAATGGTCTGTTTAGTGCATAGACTGTAAACAAAAAACGGCTCCCATCACATCACCAGTGGTTTACAGACTTTCATTCTGAAAGTTCAAGATTGGCATTTTGGCTGCCGCCAACTTGATGTTTTGAAACGAGACAAGATGAGCTAAGAAACCAAAGGATCCTGAATGCTCATACTGCAGCACCTTGCTAATCACATGGTAGGCCCACCCTAAATCACACCCTGCATTGTCATCTGTTCTGAACCTAAGAAAGACCGTAATTTACAAGATTAACATCATGCTTTTTTCACTAAGACTTGAAACCAGAATCTGTGTCCAGACGTTTACTGAGGTCACAGACATGTAGGACATGTTCAACATGTCTGATCTGCAACCAGCCATGTTGCCCCCTGACAGCCATTAGAAAGTTTACACCACTTTGTCACCACCTTTAAAATACAATCTATAACCAAATTACATATTTTTAAAAAACTATATATTAAACTCTGCCTCCAGCATCTGGCTGCTGAATCACTGAATGATGAATTTTTGAGGCTCAAATTGAAAAAAAAACTTTAAAATAGGTTTTGCAAACACAGAAAATACAGATGATGTTGATTCTTTAAAGGTTTGTGACCACGGCATGCAGTGATACACACACTTTCAACATAACAAAATAAACCTGTGTCATGTAAAGTGGATCTGACAGTGTGGATATACTGACCTAACCAGACTAACACTCTACATAGAGCACCATTTACACCCGTCCCAAAACTTAACCAGACACATGTGGCTAACTTTTTCTGAGCCCTTCACCGCCCAACGAGTGCAGCTGTTTGAAACCTTTGACTTGAAATCTGCATATAAAAGCTCTCATCATCATGCCCATTCTTTAATTTACCACCACAGAAATCACAGAGTCGCCCCAAAACAGCCCTTTAGTCTTCACTGTACCGAAAAAGCAAGCCTTTGTAGCTGCTGCTTTTAGGTGGAGTGGTGAATTCAAGTTTGTTGACCACAAACCGAGAAAGACACAGCTAGTGAGAGGAAGTGCACAGTCAGGAAGTAGCAGCATTTCTGTGTCCGCACACAGCTGCATAGCAGTGAACAACAGCATGTTGCTCAGACGGGGGAAATCTAAGCTACCGTTTTATTAGTGGTTAAAAAAGGGGCCAGTTTAGTGAGGTTAACGGTGAACCCACACGCATGAACTGGAGTAAGTGGCTCAGTCTGGTACAGCACAGTGTGCAGACTGCTTTGAATGCTGTCTTGTGGTCAGGATCACAGTGCGTAAACGCGTCCAGATTGATTGATGCCCTTACAAACCATCCAACGAAACACAGCCGAAAAGACGGCAGTGATGAAGTCGAGCAGTTCTCTCTCTCTCTCTCACACACACACACACACACACACACACAGATTACAAAAGTGAAATCAGTGGGGGATTTTTTTTAACCAATCACCCTGCTTAGAAGCGAAACACGATTTCAGAAGCCTGTCATCGTGGGAACATGATGCCAAGGTCTCTCTCCCTCTCTCATACTGGCTTTTCCAGCCCTCAACACCGAACAGCTTAATAAAACAAGCTCAATGTGTCCGTCTCATAGTTTAACAGAGCCGTGGCAGTGACTTTCGGGCACTGTCAAGAAGTTGCGTGGGCTCAGTGAAACTTTTTAAAAAAGTGGATCTCCTCTGGCTCACCTTCTCCTGGGCTCGGTTCAAGGACTTCTGGACCCGTTTCGCGAAGATTCCGGCTCCAGCCTGGAGGTTCGGGCCCATCTTATTCTCCGCCATCGTCAGCTGTCGCGCTGTCTCTCTCTCCTCCCTGACTGCTATGCGCTTCCTCCGTGCGATTCAACTGCGACTTCAGCTGTTGTAGGCGGAGGTGGAGCAACACAATGTCAAAACGCGCGCGCGCAGCCAGAGATCAGTCAGCTCGTCCTGTTGCGACTTGTCAAAGAAATTAGGCCATTTGGAAACGTTCCTGCGTGTTTTCATCTGCTGAAAACACGTCACGTAAGAGTTGAGAAATCCACTCCTGCACCTGCGGCCAGGTAAACTCTTCCAGCGAAAACTCACCTGAAAATTATGTGCGTAAATTACGCTTCTGTGGTGCAGCGCAGCTGATTCAGCGACGTGACGTAGGCGGGCAGGGTGAGGGTTAGCGGCAGCAGATGATGCTGCCAATTATTTTTATTTTTTCAAAGAGAATTACACAAGACCTCACGTATCAGCCTTTCATATTATATATGTCTGACCGGAGATTTCTTTACGGTCGAATATTGTTATTCATATATAAAGGAATAATCGGATCTGTACGCTTACTGGCCACTTCATTAGGTACTTTTTATAATGTTCAAATAATTATAAAAAGCTAATGGTGGTTCGATTCCATCGGAGTATGAATGTGTGTGAATGTTAGTAAGCACTAGAAGCATAGAAGACAGTGCTTGTGTGAATGGGTGAATGTGGCATGTTGTCTAAACTGCTTTGATACTCCGGGAGAGTAGAAAAACGCTATATAAGAAACAGTCCATTACCATTAGCTGTTCAATCACATGTTCAGTCACTTGAATAGCCTTTCTTGCCCATCAAGAATGGGCGAGAAAGGCTATTTAAGTGACTTTGAATATGGCGTGGTTGTTGGTGACCAGACGGGCTGGTTTGAGTATTTCAGAAACTGCTGACCTACTCGGATTTTCCAACACCACCATCTCCAGGGTTTGAAGAAGATATTTAGTGAGCAGCAGTCATCTGGGCAAAATGCTCAGAAAGCTGCTGTTGATGTCACAGGAGAATGACTAGACAGTTTGGAGCTGATAGGAAGACAACAGTGACTCATACAACCGCTCGTTACAACCAAGGTATGCAGAAGAGCATCTCTGGTCAAACCTTGAAGCAGATGGTCTACAGCAGCAGAAGACTACACCGCGTGCCACTCCTGTCAGCTAAGAAGTCCATACAGGCTCACTGAAACTGGATAATAGATGGAAATACACTGGCTTGTCTGATGAGTCTCAGTGTTTGCTCTAACATTCTGAACTTGGTAGGGTCAGAATTTGGTGTAAGCAACATAAATGCATGACTTCACCTGCTTTCTATCAACAGTTCAGTACACTGGTGATCTAATGGTGTGGAGGACGTTTTCTTGGCACACTTTGGGTTCTTTAGTACCAACTAAACATCATTTAAATGCCACAGCCCAGCTGAGTATTGTTGCTGGCCACTTCTGTCCCTTTATGATCACAGTGTACCCATCTTCTGACATGGTACAAAGCTCAGATCATCTGACACTGGTTTCTTATACATAACAATGAATTTGCTGTACTCAAATGCCTCCACTGTCACCAGATTTTAATCCAAAACTGCACCCCTGCGATGTGGGGAAATAAGAGCGTTGCATCATGGATGTGCAGCAACTGTGTGATGCTATGAGATCATTATGGCTCAAAATCTCTGGGGAGTGTTTCCAGCACTTTGTTGAATCTATTAAATGGCTGTGTGTAGTTTGAAAGAGCCATCTGTGATCTTTAAACCACAACAATCTAGCCACATACATAAAATGTGATTAGGTGGAACTGCAATGTCTATCTTGGCCACTGTATTCAAGATGATGAGTCAACATGGCGGCTTACACAAACTGGCGCCTGCTCCTATGTATTTTTAAGATGTAATTACACCCTAATCAGTGTGTCAACATTGTACAACATAATCAATGTACAATGTTTTTAAATAACCTAATAAAATTATTTATTGCTTCCTTATGAGCACAGCAGTTACTTAAAAGTTATTTAAAACAACAAGATTATATCCATTTAAAAGAAGGCGTCACTAACAGCAGCTAACAGCAGCTAACAGCAGCGCTCCCCAGCAGCAAGCTTCACGGACCATCTCCAGTCAGACTCTTTCACAAAGTTTTACAGCCTCCTCCAGAGTAAACAAACACGGACACATATTGACACATGACGTGAGCTTCCTGACAGCCTACACTCGCTACAGATGAATGGCTGCCAGAGCTTTTTGTTCTACAGTGGCTACTGTAGCTAGGACTAAGGTATACTTGCCATATTGGTTGCTTTGCTCAACACCCACGCAGGGGGCACACAGCTAGCATAAAAACATCATTGCATGCTTGAATTGGGAAGTGGTAAAACAGAATTCAGCTGCAATCTGCTGACATCTAGTGGTGATATTTTAGACATTGTAACTTTAAATCTTTTTAAAATGACAATACTTTGAATATTTTCCATAATTACATGTTTCATCCAGCTGGTGTTTTCACATTTCTACTTAAATGCGAATAAGTTGTTCTGTTTTCACAAACTTCTTTGTTATTAGCTTACATACAATGCAGTAAAAAAATATTCACCTCCTTCCTTTTTTGCATATTAGTCACACTTACATGCTCCAGATTATCAAATACATTTTAAGATTAGACAAAGATAACCCAAGTTAAAATACAGTTCTTAAATGATTTTATTTATTAAGGGGGAAAAGTTATCCAAACTTACCTGATCCTATGGGAAAAAGAAATTCCTCCTAAACCTAATGACGGTCTTGAAGTCCAGTCAAGTTTTTGCATTAACTGGCAATTAGTTGTCCACAATGCTGTTTTTTGCAGAACTGGTTTCAGCCACATTTGAGATTTTGCAAGCATGAACGGTCTGTTTAAGTTTATGGCAAAGCATCTCAGTCAGATTTATATTTAACTGCTTATTATTTTGCACCTTTTAAAAATATAAATCCTCTATATCTACATTATAACATAGTACATAAGTAATCAATAAACCCAATCCAGTACTATGTATTTTTATTCCAGCAAAGAACATCAATGCCTGTTTAAACACTTTGCACGACAGTTATTCCAGGCAATCAACTCTCCCTATTTAAAAAAAAAAAAAGGATTCCTGGAAACTGCTCTGACTTCCTAACACGTTTGCTGATAGGAAGCTATTGACACATCTCCTTCTTGACACTATGACTAATATGTTATGATACATCCTACAGCATAATAACAGAACAAGGTCAGACAATCACGGCTGATTGTTAAATTCAGCTAATATTCACAGAAGGCTGTTTAATTAGACCTTTAGGGAACTTTAAAGCTATTTGGGAACTATTGTTAACCCTGCTCTCCTCATTTATTTCTTATTCTGTTTGTGATGAAGATTATGAAGAAAGTACAAATTCTGGGAAACTCTGTGAACACATGAAGTGTGGACAGTAGATCAAGTTTTACTGGCTCCATATTTTGCTATCTTGATGGGGGTGGTGATAGGCTCATTTTAGTTACTTTGTATAATATTTTAGCTTCATCTAGCTGTAACTTAACATATCTAATTATTTATTAATATATGAATATCTCACATGTACAAAAATAAATGTAATAGTGTATGAATAAATGTCACCAAAACTTGTTATACATTCGTCCTACTATCCAGTATCTGGATGTTACATGTTAATGGTTTATTGCCATGCTTTAACAAAGGTGTGGTCGTACTGGGGAAATACAGTCGTAACCACATACCAGTGCAGCAACTTATAGGTGTGTGTGTGTACTTGTATTACTCATTCATTTTGTTGGGACAGACCTCAGTGAAAAACATGTATCAATCATGTAAAGTTAGTTTTAGGCTAAGATGAGGACAAGTAGCTATAGTGTGCATTAGAGTGAGGAGGTGATTTATTTCACTGCTAAGTGATTAAAAGTTCCTTCTAACTTCATGTGGACAGAAGGTTTGTTTAGAGTTATTGTAGGGTAGATGTTTCTGCCTTTTGGGGACATTTTGGCAGGCCCTGGAGAAAAGAAAAACCATCTGTTGTTGGGTTAGTGACTCACAGGTAAACACCATAAGCCTTAAAATATTTCTTAAAAATCCATCACTTGATCCAACTATCCCAGCTATAGGCCAATCTCCAAACTTCCTTTAATCTCAAAAATTCTTGAAAGAGTAGTTGTAAAACTACTGTGGACTATTAGGGCCAAATTAAGAGAAATAAATATATTATTGATCATTTTGAGAAAAATGTGGAGATTATACTTATTTCAAAGCAAACTGGTGCGGTTGCTGTACCCTCTAAAAATGCCTTCTATAGATGAATTAGTAAGATTGTATTTCAGAATAGTTTTAGCTACAAGGAAATGATTTCTCTTTTAGCACATAAACATACGGTAGTGTTGTAATCAGTATGGGGACTGGAAAGATGCTCCAGAAAGCTGCATCGGATCAGATGTGGAAGAGCTGATTTGTACAAAATGAAAGGTCTGACAGTGGAGAGATGCAAGGATATCGATGGTTACACCCTCATACACTAAAGAGGATGTATGCTGTGTCACAAGACAACTGATCAATTTGTTTCAGTAACTCATCTACACAAACCATTCTGTAGATTGTATAGCAGACAGTTTTGGCTTGAAGCAACTGTAACCTCCACACTTTTTTGACTTTTTTCTCAAAATGATCAATAATATGTATATTTTTTCTTAATGTAGCCCTAATTTGTATAAAACCGCTAACTGATCATCTGCAGATGAATGGTTTATTTAAAAAGTTTCAGTTCTTCACAGCACAGAAACAGCATTGGTGAAGGTTATAAGTGATCTTCTTATGGCCTCTGACAGTGGACTCATCTATGTGCTTCTCTTTTTAGACCTCAGTGCAGCTTTCCACATTATTGAGGCGCTGCACTGTAGTGGTTTGACTCATATCGATCGAAAAAATTCTGATTTGTTCATGTAAATGAAGAGTTTTCTTCACACAGAAAAATTATCCTGCGCTAGGTCCAATTCTGTTTACATAATACATGCCTCCCTTAGACCACAGGTGTCAAACTCCAGTCCCCGAGGGCCGGTGTCCTGAAGCTTTTC
>NW_005189099.1:0-1132 GCF_000239375.1 Pundamilia nyererei
TTTTATCGTGAAATTTTTGTCTTGGCTTAAAGGCCCTAAAGGAAAATATTGGCTGACATTAAACTGGTCCATGGTGCAAAAAAGGTTGGAGACCGCTGGGGTTGAGTTCTAGATAAGGTATCAATATAGAATTATTTCAACTTGAAAACCAGAAATGGTCACATGTCAAAAGTTGGAAGGAGCAATGAACAAATAATTGTTTTGATTTTCATTAAGTTAATAATCCACATCTGTACGTATGACGAAGTTAAATGTCACAGATGTGACAGGAGAGGATCAAAACTATTAAATCAAGTTTTAAAAAGAGACTTTTTCATTTGATTACATTTTATATGATGGATTATGCAGAAAAAGTAGAATTGGGATGAAAGAGCTATTGCTTTATTACCTATTCAGGTTGTGTATCATGTTTTTCTAAAAGTAACTAAGTAACTAACTAGTTTTGAAAATAAATAATCAGTAAAGTAACAGGATTACTTTACTTTTACTTTTGAAGAAGTAATCAGTAATTAGCCCATGTCTGTGTGGTAACAAATGGGCTTTTCAACAGCGACAATGCTACAGAACGCAGTGCCTGGAGGACAAGGGACTTCTTCCAGGAGAATAACATCACTCTCTTGGACCATCCTGCATGTTCCCCTGATCTAAATCCACTTGAGAACCTTTGGGGATGGATGGTGAAGGACTTTTACAAAAATGGACGGCAGTTCCTGACAGTAGATGCTCTTTGTGTTGCGGAGGAAAAACAAGATGCAGAGGAAAACAAGTAATTCAATCAATAAAGTATGCATTCTTATTATTACTCTGTTTTGTATGCATGCCCTGTCAGTTTATGTTCTGGTGCTTGGATTGGTGGGTTGACTGCTTGAGTTTTCCAAACTCTCTGATTAGAATAGAATAGAATAGAATTCAACTTTATTGTCATTGCACATGCACAGGTACAGGGCAACGAAATGCAGTTTGCATCCATCCATAATGTACACGGTATGAAGTATGTTGTGAATATTCTATAACTATAAGTATGTACAGGCTGTAGTGAGTACAAGCTATGTACAGGCTATGAACAGGATATAAATATGAAAAACTATACAGAATATGAAATAAATAACTTTACAGAATCTGAGATATACAG
>NW_005189099.1:1610-3174 GCF_000239375.1 Pundamilia nyererei
AAGAGGTAAGAGTCTTCTGATTGGATTGGAGATCGAGGTTCAACAATGTTAGGTGCCCAAAAAATTAGCTAAGGTGAATACTTGAATATACAGAACCACATTATTTTGTTTTTTATTCCTGATGTACAGTGATTAAGGTAGCTTGAAATCATTTTCATGTCTACGCCTGTTCCTCACTGAGAATCTTAAGGATGTGCTTGAGAACACTTCATGTAGTGGTCCAGTTTTCCCATCATCAGGATAAGATCTCTGTGAAAAATGACACAGCACAAGCTTCAATACAGTGTCACAGGGAAAATGTGCTGCTATTAAAGCATAAGGTAGTCCACAAAATATCACAGGGTATTTGTTTTGTTTTTTACAGAGCACTTTATTTTGATGAATGTTATTTACTCCATTACACTCCATTTGCAAGTGTATTAATGTAAAAGCTGAATAGTCAACAGGTTATATAAAAAAATAAAGCATAATACAAACTTATAAACATTTCTTTAGATTTATCATTCTAAACAGCAACAACACAGAATAGACACTTTACATAGTTTGACAAAAATTGCATAAAGAGAGACTGGGTGTCGTGCAGACTTGTAAACGTCTCAGTGGGACTCCAGAGGAGCTGGGGGAGGTGCAGGAAGTTACAAAGGAAAATGAGGTCAGGCTGTCTCCGATCAGACTGCTGCACCCAACACCTGAACCGAGGTAAGCATCAGAAAACAGACTGCTGGATGGGCAGGATTTGTCAGTGGTCATTTGTATTGATTTTGTAGCTGCACCTCTTCATCTTCTTTCAGAAGTATTCATCAAATAAAGGTTCGGTGTCTCTGATCTCTATCGGACAAAAAAAACAACAACACAGAAGTGTCTCTGTAAAGAACAAAGTTATTTCAGTCACTCTAGACTGAAACCTGAACTCTTGTGTTAACTGAATGACATCAAACTAGACTTGAAAAATGAAAACAATTAAAATAAATAAATAAAAAACAAGTGTTAGCGTTTACTGAGACAAAGTTGTACTTATAGCTTGTTTTTACTTCTGTGCTCTATTCCAGGCACTGCGTGCAGCAAAATCACAGTTCTGACTCACTGTGAGGAATTGAACATGTGTCAGTGTTGATGGTGAGAGTCTTTGAAAAACTAAACAAAATAGAAAGGATTAAAAGAGTCGTTTTACACACACTGTGAGCAGATCCAAAATCTAATCTGGATAGGAAGAGCTGGGAAAAGACCAGAATCAGAATTGGGTCTTGGTCTGAATTAATGACTCTTCTTCATATTCTTGCTGTGCAATTGGACTCTGATCCCTATGTGGTTTTCTGATCAGTTCTAAAGCCTCCAAGTGACCATTTTCAGCGAAAGATATATTGAGCGCCAAAGTTTCAAAAACTGACCCATTAAAATTTTTGTTTAACATAATTTAAATGATCGAATCGCATTCTGTGAACAAGTTCCTACTTGTAATGTTGAGACCACACGCAGTCTGGATTTTAAAATTCCCTTTAGACTACATTTAATCCCATTTTAGAATTTCAAAAGTAATTTAAGCCTCATTTTCACTCAGATATGT
>NW_005189099.1:4815-5575 GCF_000239375.1 Pundamilia nyererei
GTGTTTGTTGTTTTGTTTTTATTTTGTTTTATTTTGCGAGTTGGTTATTAGATGCCGCCCCGCCCTCTCCTCCCTGTTACTTTTACAGTTTAGAAATTTACTGTCTGCTGTGTCATCTATGGAACGCCAGGACAGCCATAATGTATTAATGAAATACACCATTAAATAATTATTTGAATGTGGCAATAATTAATTAAAATGTGAAATAAATAAATAATTAGTTAAATGTGTCAATAATTAATTAATTAAATGTGTTCATTTTTTTTATTATTTCAAATTTTAATTAATTATTGCCACATTTAATTAATTATTTAATGGTGTATTTAATTAATTCATTATGGCAGTCCTTGCGTTCCATAGTCATTATGATAGTTTTGTAAATGTAAAACCAGCAAAAAGGTTTTAGTGAAGACAGGTACAGCAGAGACCTCGGGGGGCAAATGTGCAGATCACCGTCTTCACATCAGTGAAGAAACATAATGAAGTGTCTGATTTTCAGTATTTTCACAGTAAAAGGGAAGTTGAGTGATGTCAAGAGCTGTAAGATGAAATAAGGATTGTGGGTTAATTTACCTTGTGACAATGCTTGGAGTTCATACTTTTGTGCCTGCAAAATAATTTTATGAATGAATAAAAAATGTATTTCTCACTGAAAAAAGAAATGACAGAATCTCTGTGCACTAATTATTGGCTCTTCATTGTGTTTCTGCACAGTGTTAGTGTTCAGCAGATTCCTAATATGGATCCTATTTGCAAACTA
>NW_005189099.1:7399-9105 GCF_000239375.1 Pundamilia nyererei
TGGGTGGAGATGACTGCCAGGGGTGATTTGTGGCAGAACAAGTGAAAGATGGCAGTGAGACCAGCTGTGATGTTTGGCTTGGAGATGGTGTTACCGAGAAAAAGGCAGATCTGCAGGAGGCAGATTAATGCTACTGTACTAAATTTAACACAGTCAGTCACGTTTGTAGGTGCTGTTTGATTTGGCATCATCTCACCCTTTCTGGGGCAACCACAACAGCACAAGAAGACAAATGTTTCCTGTGTTTCATGCAAATTATCATATTTTCTGTTAGCAGTGGTGCCCAGTCAATGGTTTTTGTTACAGCAAATGTTTGTAGGTCTGGTGAACCCACTGTGGCTTTGGTTTGTAAATCAATGTATTCTAAAAAATGCATGTAAAAATGTATAGAATAACTGAGACAAAGATCTCTAGTGTTTTGTGAACTTCTAAAATCATACTTCAAATTATGCTTGTGGTTTAATGTCCTTGAGACTTTGTGACTTCTGAAAAAAAGATATGAGAATGGGAGCACATGTTGTCCTAAAATCTGTACTGTAAATAGAGCACCGATGGTGCCGAGAGATACAACATGTGCAAAATGAATGTCAGATAGCGGTTTCATAGGCACTCACAAACTCTGATACAGTCAGACATGCAGGATTTTGAACTGAGCACTGATGATAAGCTGGATGGTCTCTCTACTCTTTAGTCCAGAGCATGTGGCAAAATGAATTTCACATCACAATTCATCTTTCCACAGAAAAGTTTTCAACTTTGCACTTGTTCATTTCCTGACATTCTTTCTTTACTCTCATATTATTTATTTTGTTTCCTCTAAATACCAGTCCATTTGTTACCATGTTCACACCATGTTACTTTATCTAGTCAAAACTCTGTTTTCATAAAACCTTTCTGATTCCTTTTCATGCGATGTGCCTTCATCTCTGTCACTGCATTTATCTAGACCACTTCCTTTCTTTACATTGTTTAGTAGTTTCATTGTGTAACTTCAGAGTGCAATCTGCAAATAATTTATTACTCCATCCATCAATTCTCTACAGTTTATCCTTTTCAGGGTCCCCCGGGGGCTGGAAACTATGTCAGCTGTCTTAAGGTGAGAGACAGGGTACACCCTGGACAGGTCGCCAGTCTGTCGCAGTTCTCACACATCATTCGCACTCACATTCACTCCTAACTAAGTGCATGTCTTTGGACGGTGGAAGGAAGTCGGGAGAATCCACACAAACACAAGGAGAACATGCAAACCCCACACAGAAAGACCCCCGCCTGATGGTGGAATTGAACTCAGGACCTTCTTGCTGTGAGGCAACAGTGACGACCACTGTGCTTTATTGCTCAATAAATTAAAGGAAGTTCAATTATGTTCAGGTCTTTCAGATGATTTTTATTGGACTAACATTCATATGAATTCTTTTGTTCTTTTTTCCATTAAAAAATGACTTTTGTTGCTGGTTTGGTTAAATTTCATTTCTAAGGCTGGCACACAGCAGCTGGCTTAAAACAGATTTCACAGATACCATCTTGAGCCAACCACGCACAGGAAGGGGGTTATGTTTCCTGTTTTTGTGCCACGTGTGACAGGCACTATTAGCCCTTGTGTTGTGTTCATGGCTTTTGTTACTGAGGCACTGCATTTTTGGTTTTTAAATCAATCCAGCCATAAATATATATGCAAAATTACACAAAAATAACTGATACAAATG
>NW_005189100.1:0-1264 GCF_000239375.1 Pundamilia nyererei
CAGCAGCAGAGAACTTACATGCTTGGATTCAATAACGGAATGGCGCCTATACCACTCAAGACATACACACACCTACACGGAGGTACGGCAAGCGGATTAGGACAAAATACCAAACTAACAGCAGGTTATCTACATCCCCCTTCTTTAGTTCATCCCCAACCGGATATAAAGTTTAATGCATGCTAAATAATAATAATCACAGCATTAAAGGTGACATATGCTGATCCTTAGGAACATTTAAATTTGCAACCAGATGGAAGAAATAAACATGACAAAAATATAATTTTGCTGTATAAAGTTAAATATGATTACTACTGAAAATCACCTCAAATAGAATTTAACTTGAAGCGTGGACATCAGTTACTGTTGGCTCAAACATCAGACCTGAAAATGTTCTGTGTTTTAACTAGTACCTAGTTAATCCCTATATCTTGGATTTGGTTTGCACACACGACCAAAGCGTGTCCTGTAAACACCATCACTCTTGGAAGGTCTTGGAGAATGCAAAACATCAGAAGAGCTCTTAACATGAGTGCTGTCTTTAAACTTTTCTACATCATTGTTTTCACCCAAACCCTGCAGTCCATCATAATGATGATGATCAGTGTCTTTCTGAACAGTAACAGGCTCAGACACAGGCAATACGTGTCTGCGATTTCTCCTGTAAGTGTTTCCATCTGACTGTACCAGGTAGGATCTAGGTTCTTTACAAAGTTTCTTCACCACACCTGTGCGGTCATAACCCTGTGGGGTCTGTAACCTCACTACTTGTCCTTCGTTGAGAGGTGGAAGTGGTCGGCTGGATCTGTCATAACAGACCTTCTGAGTCAGTCTCTTGTTGAGTAGTTGGGCTTTCACTCTCTCAGATTCACGGTGTTGTGGTTCGAGCAGTTTGGTTGTGATTGGGAGCGTAGTTCGAGTCTGTCTAGATAGAAGTTGTTCTGCAGAGGAACCCAGGTTCACATCACGTGGAACACGTGGGTCCTTAGGGACTAGAAAAGCGCTATACAAATGCAGGCCATTTACCATTACCATTCCTGAGATTCAGCAGGTTGAGAAATACACCAGTGTCATCTCTGTGTGACTTCTCCATCAGCTGTTTAGCACTGCGCACTGCTCTCTCAGCAAGCCCATTGGATTGAGGATACTCTGGACTGCTGGTGACATGTTGAAAGTCCCACTGTGAAGCGAAGTCTTTGAAACGCTGGCTTGTAAACTGCCTTCCATTGTCTGAGATCAGAGTGTGTGGAGCACCATGAACTGA
>NW_005189100.1:2999-4639 GCF_000239375.1 Pundamilia nyererei
GGAGTAATGACGCCTAATTTCTCCATCCTGACCAGCTCTGCCTTGACCCTGTCTTTCATGGCCAAAGGGATGCGATGTGCTGGGCGAACAACTGGTTTCACATCTGGGTTCAGTGTCATGCGATAGGTGACTGGCAACCTTTCAAGCTCATCAGAAAATAAGTCGCTGTATTCTGTGATAAGCTGTTGTGATAGGTCATCTGCAGACGTGCTCAATAGGTGGACGTCATTGCTGCTCCAAGTATTGGCTGAACATCTTCATTAATAACAAAGAATGATAGCACATGTGACTGTCCATGCAGAAAACACTGCAGCTTAATTACACCTGAGGTTTGAATCTTGCTGCCTCCAAATGCTACTAGGTTAACGGACTTGGGGTGTGCTTTCATTTGTTTATCTGCTCTTATAATGTTAAACGTTTTCTTGGGAAGCACATTACATTTAGCACCTGTGTCCACTTTCATCTCAACAGGAATCCCATTAATCTGCACGGTGACAAAAACTTCCTCTTTGTGTTCCACATGCACATCAGTCGCATGGATTGCATATTGCATCTCCATCAACGTAGAATGTGTCATCTCCGCTGTCATCAGCTTGGTCTGGTTCCACATGATGAACTGACTTTCTGTGTCTTGCTACTGAACAGGCTGAACAGCTCTGCACAGTTTCTTAAAATGATTCCACTTTTTGCATGCTTGACACTGCTGCCCAAAAGCTGGACATTTACTCTTTTTTGCAGCATGAGCGCCCCCACAGTTAGTACAGTTAGTGACATGCTGTGTTTCAGACCTGTCTCCTTGTATTTTCATTTTATCTCCTCTGTGCTTTCTTGTAAATTTGGGCTGGAGCACATCAACATTTGATGCAGATTGTTGAGGAAAAGCAAGTGTTTTATTATGCTCTTCAGTCATTTCATGAATCTGGCAGACAGATATGGCTTTTGCTAGCGTTAAATCACTATCACGCAGTAGCACTTTCCTTAAATTGTCATTGTTGATGCCACAAACTAGTCTGTCTCTTATTAGTTCTTCACTCAGATCACCAAATCTGCAGCTTTTTGCTTTAATCCGTAAATCACTCACATAGGATTCAACAGTCTCGCCAGTCCTCTGATTCCGCGTGTTGAACTTGTGTCTTTCCATCGTGACGTTGGTTTGTGGGCTGCACATTTCTCTGAATTTCCCTTTGAGGCACTCAGGATCCTCCTTCGATTCTGCAGGAATGAGGACTCGTCCTCCATCGCCGGCCTCTCTCACTTCTGGCACGTAAACAAAAGACCGCTCCTGTTCTATAGCTTCGGGACCTGCTAAGTTGAGCAATATGTAGGCTATAAAAATGTCATACTCTTGCTCAAAAATGCGCCAATTTTCAGCAACATTACCATCGAAAACAAGTGGGTCGGGCCTCCTGAATCCTTCCGCCATGTCGGCTGCAGTCCAGATACAAAAAATGCACCCATAAAATAGACTTGAGACGGGGAAAAAAATACCGTCAACTACGAAGTACGTGTTCCGTCGCTTCTGACACCATGTTGTATGTTCACCAGTATGATAATGATGAAGCAGTAATCTCAGTTAACGTGGTTTTATTAACCAGCACAGCAGCAGAGAACTTACATGCTTGGATTCAATAACGGAATGG
>NW_005189100.1:5558-9102 GCF_000239375.1 Pundamilia nyererei
AGCTTTGACTGACAGCTGCAGTCACGGAGAAACTTGCGTATCTCTGTTCGTATCTGTATCTCAGATAGAGCGTAGGTTCTGAGAGGACGCCTAGCGTTTATGCTACGAAAACACGACCGAGTGTTTTAACCTGACAGCCTGAGGTGTTCTTCAGTAAACTGGACTACCCGACAGAAGGACCCGAGGCCCCGCTGCACTTTTTCGGTAAGTTAAACGTGTTTGTAAGCTAATCCGTAACTACCGTCCTTAGCTAGCTCCTGAGAGCTAGCTAGCTAAAATGAGCACTCGGCTGTCAGGGTTCGTTTAGCTGTGCAGGTGAATGAATTTACTAAAGAAATCAAGAGAAACGCCCCGGGCTGCTCAGTCACTAATTACTGTACTTTTATTACAAGTATTATACTCTAAAAGCAACAGGCTGCACCCTGCTTCAGCTCCTGTGCAGAGCTGAATATTAAATATGTGCAAACAACAGCATGTTTTCAGTCTCTTGCCACATCTGTAAAGACAGTAACAATTTTTTTAAAAGCTTGTACTTCAGTAACTCCTCGTTAATCAGGAACTATGGATTAAAGTACTGTAGTTTACTGTAATACTGAAAAAAATATAAGAGAAGAACTTCAGATCCTGAATGTGTGAGGACAGAAGAATCATCTTTATTTCAATATTGAGGGATGAAATTTATATCTGAGTTTGATGGTTCTGTTGTCTTTTTGATTACAGGAGCTGCCCTCAGATTCCTCATCGAGTGACAGCAGACAGATCATCTAACATGTTCACATGTTAACTGCAAAATGAACTGATGAAAACAGTACAAAGGTTAAAGTACCACATGTGATGTAGTGAAAGCTGCAGCTGTTTTAGTGATAAAGTTAAAGACAAAAAAAACAAAAGGATTAATCACTCATGTAACTGTGTCACTATATATCAGCATTACCAGGACCTCAGTTTGGTGTTTCACAAAGCTGCTGATCTCAGACATGCACAGCTTCCCTTTTAAACACTTGATGTACTCAGCTGCATGAAGAGCATATGAGATTTTCTATAACACAATTAAATAAAACCTGATGAAGGTCAAAGGTCGTCACTTGTATGTTGAACTACAAACTTGTCATCTGGAATTCTTTCAGTTTTTTACACATAGTGTGTTATTTACCATAAAGTGATGCAGAGTTATTCATACCAGAGTAACCAGAGAGGATCATATATTTTTAAATATATAACTTTCTACAGGACTGAATATAATATCTTTATGTAAAAGTCCAGAGCCTCTGGGGAGTATCTGAGTATTTATAACATTACACAAACCAAAGGTCTCATCGCAGTGTTGATGAAATGCTGGGTTTATCCATCTCCTGGGGTGGGCCTATAGAGGAGTGCAGAAGATTTCCCTGTGAGGGAGCTGCTGGTGAAGATCATGAGTCCTGCTTGATCAATGCCATGAGCTTTAGTCTTCCTGGTGTTTCTTAAATGATGCCTCTTACAGCGGGTCAACAGAACTTATGGCACAGGACAGCTGTGATGAAAGAAAGGGAAGAAGTTTCTCCAAACCTCTGAACCCAGGAAACCCAGCTTGGTCCTGATGGTCTCCCTCACTAGTTTCTCTCCAGGGTGAATGTAGCTGTTGATATAATATGGACTCTATTATTAAATTAAAAGAACAAATTAGACTACACTACTGAAACCTCATGCTGCTGTTTTTAAAGTTTCCATGTTACCAGACTGTAGAGGGCTCTGAAGATTTAAACAGATTTAGATCCATGACACTCACAGTCTTATGTTAAAACCTCAAAGGACAGCATTATATTTTTGATATTAACAGTAACTCTGGGCCTCTGTAGAGTGTGCAGCTGATCTCATCGCTGTCTAAAAATGGATAAAAAAAACATAAGTGTTGAAGACTATTAAGAGTAGCAGGTGTGTAGCATCGCTAACTAGCTAGCAACAAGCCTCCAACACAGTGCGTATGCTAGCGGCTAATCTAACTAATGAATTAACAACAGAGTGATTTTAGAACTATAAGATGATAAGCTGTGTGTCTTTTTTATAACAGTGACATGGTTGTATTTACCTTAATTAAACGAGTCGTCAGTCGCGGTAAACCAGCAAAAAACTCAAGCAGCCGGGCTACGTAAAAAGTGTAGGGGGGCGTGTTTGCGGCAGTGTTGCCAACTCCTCAGTAAGGAAAATCGCTATTGGCTGTCCTAAAAGTCGCTAGAAGTCGCCAAATGACGTCATCGCCTAATTTGCATAATGGTCATGCTAATGTAATTGTAACCTATGTTGTTGGAGAGAGAAATAACATTGTGGAAGAGACATAAAGTGAGTAAAAAACGTCCTAAATGCAGTTAGAATTTATTTAGAACTACAAATTAAATTTCTTTTAGCAATTATTGTTTTTTAATGTCACAATTCCAACCCTGCACCCGAAATTGGCACTCTGGTGGAGTTACTTTGTGTGTGAGAGTGTGTGTTTATAAGTAGTTTTAAACCTTGTGATCCACAAAACAGCATAGCAGTAAAAGAAGAACTGACTGCGTTACAGTCAGTGCGGGAGCAGCGGCTTCGCTCATGCGTGATTCATTTGCCGTTTGGATGCACAGGTGTGAATGTCTCCTGCCCTGATAGCAGCTGGAGGAGGACTATCCTCCGCCTGGGAGTGCTTTGGCACGGGTGAGGTGCCCAAGGCAGCACCGCTGCTTGTTGAGAGTAAGAGCGATATGCGTTTTCACGTCAAAAAGTCATCATAAATAAGTCTCCAATAATACCAGAAAAAGTCGCCAGATTTGTTGCTAGTCGCTTTTTAGAAAAAAAGTCGCTAAGGGGGTCTGAAAACTCGCTAAATATAGCGACAAAGTCGCTAAGTTGGCAACACTGGTTTACGGTCACGTCCAGCGGGTGTGTGGGCGGGAGCGTTACACAGTCGCTCCACCTCAAGTCACTACTGTGCAGACTCTGGCTCCAAATTTGCAAGATGGCAGCCTCCACAAGCGGGATATTTTGGCTTCATTTTTGCACAATGGTAGGAGGCGGGGTCGCGTCGTCCATGTTTTCTACAGTCAATGCTTCAAAGCCAACTGCAACTTGCAGCTGCCTACAGCTGGGTCCAAAAGCCTTCGGGACAAAGTTTTATGGTTGGACAAGAAAGAATCGGGTTATTTTGTAATGCCCATGATGACTGAATTAAAAACTCTGGACTACCAGTGTATGCATGCAAATATTCAAGTAGTTTTTCCTTTGTAAATTAATGATTTCTGTGACCACCCTAATGCTGTTGTTTTTAGTCAAGAGTCCTATAGCACATAAAATATTTTCTCTCTGCACAGTCTCACGGCTCCATCCGGCCTGTGCTGTCCTGGATAAGACTCCACAGTGCTGCACCATTGTGGGGCAGAGAAGCAGCTCAGAGTACAACATATCTGTGCCACCCACAGCCATTCACCAGTAGGGATGGGTACCGGTGTTCTGACATAAACGGTAGTAACCAGACCGAAAAGCAGCGCACATTTCGGTGCTTTATTTCGGTGCTTTTTTTTCCTGAGCTGTG
>NW_005189101.1:0-9102 GCF_000239375.1 Pundamilia nyererei
AAAAAAAAATAAGCACTGTCAATATCAACTAGTATATCTAATTGAAATTCCCGTTCCAATCTTCATTTTTCTCAGAAAAAATGATCCGATAGTGTTATTCCACAGTTTTCCAGACAATCCCCGGGTCTCCACTGAGCACAAACTTCAGAAAACAATATGTTAGCAGACTGATGGATAAAATTAGTTTTACATATAGGATATAATTTAAAAAAAAAAAATCAGCAAATAAAATCTCAGATGAACCACAACATGACATATTACACTGTCATTGTTTAACAAAAACGAAGCCAAAATGCAGAAGCGTGTGACAAACTAAGTACACCCTCTGAGGTTTTAGCTTGTAGAATCATCTTTAACATTTTTTAACTTGAAGTAATCGTTCTCTGTGCGACTGGATCGGGCTCTCGTTTGATTGCTGACGAATTCTGGCCAACTCGTCTTTACAGTTTCGTTCAGTTCATTGAGGTTTCCATGAACTCATCTAGGCACAACTCTCTTAAGGTTCCACCACAACATTTCAATCAGGTTGAGGTCTGGACTTTGACTGGGCCGTTGCAACATCTCGATTCTTTTCTTTTTCAGCTATTCAGCCATGGGGATCATTTGACTGTAGAGTAGAGGAGTTCACGGTCAACTCAATGACTGTAAGGTGCCCAGGTCCTAGCTGCAAAACAAGCTTCAATCAACACTGATATAAGCTGTTTTTTCTATTATATTGCCTTTGCTTTTTTTTGCTAAAAGTGCTGCTGCGTGTTGTTGCCAAACATCTCCACTTTGGTCTGATCTGTTTGAAGGACACTGCCCAAGAGGTCCTGTGGTTTTCCTGTTCTTTCTAGAGCCAAGAGGCTGGCATACCTTCCAAACAAGCCATACTTGTTCATTCTTTTTCTGATTGTGCTGTCCTGAACTTTTAGCATTTAACATGCTAATTAAGGCCTGTGCGGTCTGAGATGTAGCGCTTGGGTTTGGGGGGGGGTTTGCAATTTATCTCAGCTTTGCACGTTGTGACCTTGGGGTGAATTTGCTGGGACGTCCACTCCTTAGAAGATTGGTTACAGTCTTGAATGATTTGCACTTGTGAATAATCTTTCTGCTGCATAATGACAGACTTCAAACTGTTTGGAAATGGCCCTTCCCAGATTAATGGGCAGCAACAAAAGCTTCTCTGAGATCATCTCTGACTTCTTTCCTGCTTGAATGCTCCACACCAGCGCACCCCCGAACTGCTTTTGCATTTTCTCTTAAAAAATTCTTCTGTTAAATACATAATGGCACGGTGTACCACTTTATGTTCTATTCACCTAATTTATAACCGGGTAACAGTTTCGCAGCTAGATTTCTGTTAGTTTTCTTTTGGATGTGCTCAACCCTTAAATTCACCTGCTATTAAACCCGAGGGGTTGCATAAAAGTGTTAAGTGTGTTTTAGATTATACATCTCACCAGGTTTCCTTTTTTAACACTCTCAAGCGCACACTGTTAGTTTTTGCTCTCATCATAGTGAAAACAAGCTGTTGGCAGCCGCTCAGATCGTTGCTGTGGTCCAAGCCGAGTGCAGGTGTTAAAAAAACATTTATATACATACGTGCATAACATGCAGCAAACTGTGAAGTGTCTCCTTTGATTTTTAAGATCAGCTACAGCAAACAGCAGCGTTACTAATGCCACCAGCTGAGTCGGGGGATCAAGTCTCTCCCACTGTCCAGTGTTTCCATTCAGCAGTGCTGTGATGTGGTGATTTGCACACAAGCCTGGGCTAGCTCTCATAGGAGCTGCCCGACTGGGTGTAAAACAGCTGGATGGAGCTTTGTTCTTCATGGAGCTTTTGGCTTCTTTTAATCAGATGTTTTTCTCCCTCCTTCAGTGTTATTAGTCTCAAATTAAAAGCTCAGAGGCGACCGCAGTGGCATTCCTGGGCATTAAAATGATATTGCCAGGCAAGTCTGGTCTGATAGAAAGAATTCATGGCAAAGTCTTCATATTTCAAGGTAGATTTTGATGATATCGGAGTATTACATGGCATAAATCCTTGAGGGAATGTGAGCTTCGGGGCTTTTCTCTGGCTGTAGGCTTTTTAAGTACTTTCATTTCCGACATTTTATCCCTTTAAGCTCAGTCCATCGCTGAAGGTATTGTTTTTCCATGTGGTGCGTCAAGGGCACGCGGGCGGTGTGGGAACTGAGCATACAAATCGGCGCAATCTTCGTCATTTGTCTTGGTTCGTTTGAATGTTGTTGTTAAAAGTGAGTGGAAGCCGAAATTCACTAATTGGCCCTCAACCTGTCTCATGATCTGCTCATTTTCATTCATACCAGGTGTTACAGGTTGTTGGAGCAGCCATGTAATCTCTGGCGATGACAAGAGTTAAAATGACAAAATTAAACCCTCTAAACACTTCAAAGAGGCCTGGCAGATTGAAAGCATGAGGGAGACTGCTGTTCCGTTTGATCTCAGCGTAATTGGCGTTCCCAGTTGTCCTAAAAGCGGTAATTTTTTAGAAGGTAAAGATATGCCAGAATAAACAGATTCCTCTGTGGTTTATCCAGCCTTTCAAACTCGGTGACCCCAACATTTGATGTTCAAACGCTGCTCAATGGTAATTCAACAGCTGTTTACAATATAATTTTCTGTTTGATTGTTTTACATTTGTTATTGTACGTAAAGGCTCGTCATCATCATCTTTGTTTTCTCATCGTCTTGTTCCCACAGTTTGGGTTGAAGGTTCCTCTCTTCACTACTCGGAAAGCCGCTCAAGTCGCCTCTATCCAGAGAAAACCTTTGGCCGATCCATCAAAGACTCCCAGTGCCAGCACATGCTAAAGCACCTTCACAATGGCGCCCGGATCACTGTGCAGATGCCTCCCAGCGTGGAGGGCCACTGGGTGTCCACCAGGTTGGCGTCTTTTCTCTGTATCTTCCCCCTAACCAAAATCTTTAAGAGTTTGCATTACTCTCTAGCAAGCTACTACTTTCACTTCATTATAGTAAGAAACTCTTAGCAGGAGGTGATTTTTTTATTTTTTTGTTTAATTAAAGCTTACATTACTTTCACTGTGAGTCGATGTGTGTTCACCACATTTCTTTATTTTTACGCCCACTGATGTGGTTCACAGGCACATGGGAGTGGTTTGGAGGCTTCCTTTAAACTAATGGTTGCAACTCAACAATGGGGAAACAGGAACACAAATAGTAATAGACAAACTCATTGGTTATGATGTTAAAAAAGAACAACAGCAAGTGGGTGGGGCTTTTGCTCTTTATATATAGATATATAGATACAGATTAGTTTCAGCCTCCTCCTGTCAGGTCTGACATGTCTGAGCTTCTCTGAATGCACCACCAGACAGAAACTTACGCTGATCTCGTGACACTCTTCACAAAAGAATAAACCAAAGACGTACAACCAATAAAAAAGGCTGAAGCTAGTCAATCTTCTGTGCAGATTAATTGGGTTATACTTCAAACATGCTGTTTGTGAAACTCAAGGCAAGGAACATGAATACCACTCAGCTCTTCACACAAACATAAATGTTTTTAAGGGGTTTTTTTTTTGTTTCTTTTTAACAGCCATCTGTCCTCTCTTTCAGCTGTGAGGTCAGACCAGGCCCAGAGTTCCTGACACGCTCCTACAGGTTTTACCCCAACAACACCTTCCAGGCTCACCAGTTTTATTATGAGGACAACCACTGCACCAAACCCATCTACACGCTGGTGATTCGGGGTCGACTGCGCTTACGCCAGGCCTCCTGGATCATCCGCGGTGGCACAGAGGCGGAGTACCAGCTCCATCGTGTCCAGATGGTGTATCACACAGCCACCGTGGACAAAGAGCTCAGCCAGAGGCTCAACCGCAGCTGCCGAGGGGCAGTGAAGGGCGCCTGGGAACCCAACACGATGTACGAGCTGGTGAGCGAGGAGGGCGACTACGACTGCACCAGAGAGCTTAACTTTGCCATGCATGAGCTGCAGCTGCTGAGAGTGGAGAAGCAGTACCTGCACCACAACCTGGATCACCTGGTGGAGGAGCTGTTTCTAGGAGACATACACACTGAACCATCGCAGAGGTTGTACTACAAGCCGTCCAGCTACCAGACCGCTTTGCAAAACGCCAAGGCAAGTCCCTAATGATCCTCCCTCGCTTAGGGCTTAGTGATTTGATGCTATTATGTAGCCTTATACTTGATTCTAGAACAGAGTTTGTCCACTTGTGGGTCGTAATGTTAAATTAAAGAGTTTTTATAATTACAAAACATTAAAAAATAAGTTTTGGGGCGTCCATAACTTTGAACTATTGTTATAGCCTTAAAAGTCTACTGCTGTACTTCAGCACAACCTGTTGGGTTGTCTAAAAGCCTACATTTTTGAAATCGGCAATAGTGTGACTGTATATAAAAGATGGCAACACTCATTAGTCAATTAAGTACCATCATGACGCATCAAGCTGAGTGTCATCACTGTCGCCATCTTTGTGTTTTGTAACCAGACATGGAGTGGATAGACTGTGAAGCTCTTAGACACAGAACCCTCGCACAGAAATCTCATTCTGAAACATGCACCCTTTGATCCTCTTTTGACTCAGTAAGTCAGTAAACAGCCAGTATTATTTTAAAGTTGGTAAGGCAGGGACTATGTTGAAGTTTGTAGTTGTGCAGAATCTCTGCCAGTAACAACAGTTATTACCTGCAGGGGATAGCTGCCTCACTGTGCAGGAACCATGACTTACCAGTAGGAGTCCTTAGTTGAGCGACGGGAATGAGAACTCTTCCCACCCAGAAACCTGACGTTTGTATTCATTGGATCGTAGGTAGGGTTTTGTTTTCTGTCCCGAGCATGCAACTCAGTGTGCAACCTCAGCTGAACTCCATCCCTGCTGTGTTGACCCTCCACACCACAAAGACCACACACACCAGATAGAACCTGAGCTGACCTGAAAAACATACATTTTAATTTGGGAGCTATCTTATGTATAATTTAACCAAAATCAGTGAGGAGACCAGGATAAACTGTTTACTAATTGTGTTTATTGTGTTTTAGAGGGAAGGCCTGTTGTTTTTGTTTTGTTTTTAGGGGGGGAAATTACATTATTCTGCTGAATTATCGAGTTATTGATAATCCAAATTATTCTGAGGCGGTTAAGCCCATCTGTTGTACCTAACTGATATCTATTTAGAAAACCCTAGTCTGTGTTAGGATCTCTGTGTAAGTCAATAATCTTGAGCTTAGACCTTTGCACACTAAATATTTGCACTGAAAGAAACCAGAAACTATCTACATACTGATTTCATCTCCACTGTGCTTACAGGATGCAATTTCTGTATTTACACTGCTGAAAAGGAGTTTCCCCGCTGGCTGAAACCCTAGAGTGATGTTTTCACTGTCACCCTCTACAGAGATCACAATGAAATCCTGTTCGGGTCCGCTGTCTAAATAAACATTCATATGTATGGGGATGACGGGGCTTGGTGTTGCTGATCAGAATGTAAACAGTGTGTGGGGTGATGAGCTGTGATCAGACAAGCTCCCCTGTGGCGCTGTAATGACCAGAGCTGCTCTCCTTAAGCCCCTCTGGCCTGCAGAGATGCAATGTGAAACCGAGCCCATCTCTGGGAGCAATCATCATGCGGTATTCCTAGAATTTGGATTGATGCGGCCATATGAATTAGTCCAGTGAGCACATACCAGCTCCGATCTTATGCGTGCCTGGGGCTCAAATCAAACTGTTGCATTTGCTCCGTTTTGTTTTCAATCTTTTTGGAATAAAAAAAGGAAGTTGGACTGTTGGCGGAATTTTCAGTGACACTTCCAAACTGGGAATCAGTCCTAGAGTTGCAGCCTTGAAGGGAAAAAAGGGAGTTTTTGCTTCTGTCTCTTTCATTTCTGTTACCACTCCAGTTCAGTTAATGTCAGTGAAGTTTCTTTTTAACAAACCTTATAAAAAGTATTCTCTTCCCTGAAACACCGCCAGTCTTTTTGTGTATTTTCGAAACATCCTGCTGTCAAGCTAGAACAGGGACTGTTTCTTTGCCAGGAAGCAGTTCCAATAAAAACTCTTCAGTGTGTTCTTCAGATTACTGAGAAACAAAAGATTGTCTCTCAGTAACCTGAAGAGTGTTTCTGTTACAGAAATACTCTTCTTAAATGCCATCCCATCCATCCATTCTCTTCGCTTATCCTTTTCAGGGGGGGGCCTATCCCATCTACCATAGGGCAAGAAGCTGGGTATACCCTGGACAGGTCATGAGCCTGATGCAGGGCTAACGTAGAGAGACAGACAACCATTCACACTTGCATTCACACCTAAGGGCAGTTTAGAGTCACCAATTAACCAAAACCCCATGGTATGTCTTTGGACTGTGGGATTTTCATTAAATGCATTAATCAAAACGCTGCATGCACCAGGAAAGTGCACAAGAATTGGCTTTCCATAGTTTTTAACACTCAGTTTGACTCCTCTGCACTGCTGGCTAATGGACCAGCAACAGCACAAGAGTAGCGCACATGGGTGTGCCCCCATCTGACAAGATGCTGTCTGCAGGTAGATGGGCAGTATTTAGCTGCCAGCACACAGCCACTGCTGTACCATAATTTCCCCTTAAAAGGTGAATCCAGTGTCAAAGTGCCTTAAAACTGCATTCTTTCTAATGACCAACAGGGAGGCGACTCTTTAGGTTACAAATAGAAATCGGATCTGAAATTTAAAAATGACTCTGCAACTTAATCACTCATTTAAGTTTTTATTAAACATGACTTGATGTTTGTCCCGTTTAGTTAAACTACTTCTCCGTGATGTAGTGGTAAATACATTCACCATACTCGCAAAATACCTACGGTTAGAGATTGGGTGTAGACAAAAGTCCCAGAGACTCACAAGCTGATATCCTCATGGCTCCAATCCTAAGCCTGAATGAATGGGATGGTGTCCGGCATAAAATCTGTGCCAAAACAAACATGCAGATCGGTCCACTGTGCTGATCGCTTGCTAAATAATGAAGTAGAATAGAAGATATGTGCTGCAAGGTTTTAATCGTATTCTCAGATTCAGCAATCTCTCCTCATGTTTAGTTTAGTTTAAAAACAAATATGGTGATGGCTGAAATTCCTATCTTGAGGGTGTTGTTCACAGACCAATGTATGATGTCATCTCAGATACACAGGCTGTGATTTCAGCATCTTTCAACTCAGTGTGCTGGTTTTAAAACCATCAATTTCACTGCTTTGATTTACATTCAGACACAAACATAGTGGAGCGTTTAGTAAGTATTTACAAAAAGAGATGTTGGAGACCAGAACAGTGCTCAAGGAATAAACACTGGACATGATGGTAATAAAATACAGTTTCACTTGATTTAATGCAGAATAGATTCTTTGAAACTCCACTGTATTTGAGTGGAAACCAAACTCTTGAAGGTGAACATTATAAAACTTGCAAAAAAAGTAGCTCCTTAGTAACTCCCAATTTGGGTAAACGTGGTCATTTGTTTCTATAATAACACAAAGGTCTACATTACAGTATTGTTTTTCACGGCATTTTTCAGTTACAGTAAATTAAGTTTCGTATATTTTCTTGGTAAAGCAGCAGTACAGAATACCGCACTCGTTCTTACTCGAAAAGCACTCAACTGGACCATCTCTTGAGGTTTTAATGGTTTCTTTTCAGGGATTTTTTTTTTCTTTTTTTTTTATTGCCATGGTGATGATCCAATACATTAATCTTGAGCAGTGTCCCCAGGGCTGGTCCCAGGACTGGTCCCAGGCCAGAACATTTGCTGGTGCCAGCATGTTCATTTGTGGTTCCTGGGTGGAACTCAGCAGTGATGCAAGAGCAAAGCGGGGGACTGTGTTTTTAAGTTTTCTGTCGCCCCGGCTCATTGCTGCGTCACTGAGGCGGCGTAATGACCACTTGATAATGATCCTTGTTAAGAAGGGATCAGTTTTGGGGGTTTTTCTATGTTGTTGCTGTTTTTAAAGTGTTGTGTTTGCTCATTTTGTGTGTGTACTTGTTATGCTGCTCTTGGTCATTTCTTTCATGAAAGTACCTCAAAACTTGAGCAATAAAGCCGGTCAATCTGAGATGAAAGGTTTTTTATGAATTCCCAGGAAGTCGTCTTACAGAAGGGATACTGGTATAGCTCAATGGATGCCAGTTTAAAAAAAATCAAAGTATTAGGACTGTCTGTTTTGCCAACAGGTCTCTACGGAAGGTTTTGAAAGTCTGATATGGTTTCAGTTTCTCATAAAATGTTTGCTCCTGGACATCAGCTTTCCCTGAACTACGTCCCAAATGGAAGAATTCAGCTCTAATGCTCCTTTATCTGCCATGACTTGGATTGCACTTTATTTGTACGTCACCTCTGTTCAGTATAGTAAAAAAAAAAATGAAATGAAATGGGGGGGAAAAAAAAGTCACTTATATGTAGCAAGGGTAGTAATATCCTCCCTCATTTCCTCCGTTTTTATTTTCTTCATTTCCAGTAAAGTTATAAAATACTTTGCTTCTACCTAAAAGTACGTCCAGCATTTCATGGCAAGCCGGACACTGTAGAACTGTAGAAACCTGCCTGCTAATGATTTCCTGTTAAATACAAGGTTGAACTCTTGGCTGGAGTCTTTGGTCACTGACACACTGAAAACCCATCCATGCTCAGATCCACTTAAACTTTTCAGCATTTTTGCTGGTTATGAGGGCATTTATCCCACTTGTACATCAAACATAATTAACCCGTTTACAAGTAAATAAAAGGGAACTACTCTGATGAAGCAGCCTTTTATTTAAAATGTAGTTTTTAATTGAACAATTAAATATTCAATCAAATATTCTCCACCACCACCAGTTTGTTTGTCAGTAAACAGTTTATAAACATTTAACACATGCTTTATGACACTACCGTTATTATTACGTACAGAATTTCTTAATGCTCGTCATTGTCAACAATTGTAACTAAAATCAGAGTTTCAAATAAAAATAAAAAATTCCAAATTTTGGTCAAGAAACGCAGCTTCTTACACTCTGGTGTTATTTCAGTCTTCTACTGAAAGTCTCTTTGAACACTGAACTAACTGCATTTACACGGTTTAGATGAGGACGAGTACAAGCATGGCTTGT
>NW_005189102.1:0-9097 GCF_000239375.1 Pundamilia nyererei
CAGCACTTTTGACTTTGGGAATGTCTTTTCTAATGTATTTATTACCAGGTTAAATGTCAAGAGTATTCTTCATTCTCTTTGCTAGGTGCAGTCACTTTCCTAGAAGTTAAGAAAAGTTTATTGTTGTTTTAGGCACGTAACACTTCATTTCCTGCATTCTTGTAAACTTCACAGTTCAGGATGATTCTAATGACTCATGCTCATCTCAACTATGTTACTGAGTCTGACTCAAGAAGGAGCACAGGCAATATTATTTTGTGATTAGAAAACTAGCAATTACACAAATTTCAGACTTCAGAAAACATGTCCTAATGGTGGACTCCCTGTCCTCTTCCTTCTGGCTTCTCCTTCACTAAAATTATAACAGTGATTCATGTGTGCATGACAGGAATAATTTAAGCACAAAATATTCAATGCTGAAACTTTTGGAGTCAGAAGTATAGTGTTTTTGTAAGGAATTCTCTACGTTAAGTTTATGCCTATATTTTATATAAGCAGCTCAACATTAGCAACTTATTTTGCATGTCAGAATACATTTGACGACCCAAATGTTGGAGACTGGAGGGTGGATGTTTAGCAAAAGTGAACTTTTAGTGGCACTGAAAACAAAATATCAAAAGGGAGAAAAGTCAGAAATCCCCAAAACAAGGAACTGGAATCCACAGGATTAAACTGGGTACAGGGTAAATACTGAAAAAAATCAACTGTAATTTTTGTGGGTGAGATATTGGGTGGGAAAGAGGCATACATGAAAGTCGTTAAACACAGAGACAATCAGAAAACAGAGGAGAAGACAGAAAGAAAAACTAGAATTAGATGCAAAACACAGAAGCTTGCTATGAGTATGTTTGCATACTAAAAAAAACAACTTTTTCTTTTTCCTAATCTACTTTTCCTCAGAAAGGGAAAAAAAGGGCATGAAATCAAGGAAAGCTGTAGAATAACTAATAGGTCCATGGGTATACACTATCAATGAGAGTAGAGAATAACATTGAGGCAAACATTAGTTTTAAAGTGATGTGCACATCACTTCCAGAGTGTACACAGCAGGAAAAGAGAAGCACAGTGTGCAGTGAATGTGACCACACTTAGGCTAGACTCATTAACAACATGATGCCAGATGCCACAAAGACTGACTACAAAATACTCATCTTTAGCTTTAGTTGTTTTTAGTCATATCTGGTCCCTCTACAGCCATAGTGAGGGCTTGGCTCATATCACATTAAGTCAGAGTAGCTCCCAGTGGTTGCGGGTGTCCTGCAGAGCTTCCCTTTTCACTGATTTTTACAATATTAATGGACAGAATTTGCAGGTGCATCCGAAGTGTGGAGGATGAAGTGTTTGATATTCTCAGGGTCTGGCCTCAATTTTTTGCAGATGATGTTGCGCTGTTGTCTTCATTTGAAACTTGACCTGCGGCTTGCAGTGTTGCAGTTTCTGGCAGTGTGAAGTGGATGAGATTAGAATCTGCACCTTAAATTCTAAGGCTATGATTGTCAGCTGGAGAGGGATAGAGTGCACTCAAAGGTCAGGCACAAGCTGCTGTCCCAAGGTGCAAAGTTTAAGTATTTTGGGGTCATATTCACAAGTTTAGGGCAAGTAGAACAGGATACTGATAAACAGGCTGGTGCAGCATCTGCAGTAATGTGGGCGCTGTTGCAGTAAAGAGAGAGCAGAGCATGAAAGCAAAGCTATTGATTTATGTTCCACCCTGACCTGTGGTAAAGAATGAGAACGAGATCATGACCCAACATCAGCTCTGATGTGCCATGTTTTTAACTTTTGTTTTTGTAGAACCACAGGGACATGTCACTTACCTCAAAAATTAAAGAGTACAGTGGAACCCCGACTTACGAAATTATTTCGTTCCCGAGGATAAGTCGAAGCACCCATCGCGCCTTTTGAGCGAACGATGGGCTATAGGCTAATTGCTAACTGCAACAGTCGTTCAAGTGGAACAGCGAAGCGCAACCACGAATGCCAAGGGGGTTGTCACATGATTCGGAAGGCAGTGTGGGCATTGCAGGCATTCTGGGCTCAGCCAATCAGAGCCAGCGGATTTCGTTACTTGGGCATTTTGCCGTAACACGGGCAGAAATATTGCCGTTAAGTGCCTTCGTAACTTGAATTTTCCGTTAAATGGGGTATTCGTAAGTCGGGGTTCCACTGTATAACTACATTTTCAAGCCAGTGGTTTTAATTCTTCAGATGCAGCTCATCTAAGTACTGGTTCAAAAGTACAGGGGAAAATGGAATATCTCTCTTTCGAAATGCTAATTCAATAAAGTTCTTTTCACTAATGTCATAGCTAATGTCATGTTCTTTTACTGTGCGTCTTAGCAGCAATATCACAAATTATCACTTGAAAGAATATAAAGACTGGGGCCAGGCTGACCTTGACTAACATGCGTGTCGCATTGATGTCTGCTAGTTCTCAAAGGAGATCATTTAGTTGTGGCCATATGATTCAACAGTGAAGAGAGATGAAAAAGGGATTTTCTGCTTTCTGTAGTGGAATGATTTTAGTGTTTTCCTAATGATATCATAGACTATATTTATAATATTAACACTTTCTGATCTAATAGTCTTGTGTCCTCCCACCTATGCTACAAATGATCCCTAAACGCAGGATCAGTCTTCGTAATAAAGACATTTGAAACACAAATTAACCCAAAACATATAATGACTATCTTATCTGCTGTTTCTATGGAGTGGTGAGCTTAGATTTAAGCATGCACATGACTTGGAAAAAGTTGTGGCAAAAAGAACTGATCATCAATATGAAGCAAAAATTAAACAGCGTCCCTGTCCTTGTTAGGCAAACAAACACACGGACAAAAATGCATTAAAAATCCATATTTTTAGAATTACACACAACACATGATCTGAGGTGCTGTTGGATGTTCACAATTATTAAAAAAAAGAACAAACAGCATTGCTTGAATGTGGTTTATTAACTGCCAGGTAACATACAGAATGTGAGTCTTTAGCATAAAGTCGAACCTGTTAAACCCAGCAGTAATATGCATGCGCAGGAATAAGGACCAGTGTGCACATTAGGGCAACAGGGAACAGCATGAAACATTGAGTTGTCTACATCCCCTTTCTTCAGTGAATGCTTCATGTGACTGACAAAATTGGTGGATCCTTATACACAAGAGAAACTTAGAATAATCACAGCACAAGAAATAAAATTCAGTGTGATGATCTTAAACTGGACTATATCATTACTTTGATCCACAGATTCAAGCTCACTGTATTTTTGATCAGTGACTTTTTGAGCAGCAGCAGGCTCAGCTGTGTCTGTGTAGGTCTATGTGTCTGCAATTTCTCCTGTACGTCTTCCCACCAGAATGAATGAAGTAAGATCGAGGCTCTTTACACAGCTCTTTCACAACACCTGTGCAATCATAACCCTGTGGGGTCTGAGATCTTACAACCTGTCCTTCGATTAGAGGTGGGAGTAGTTGGCTGGATCGATCATAGCAGCCCTTTTGTGACAGTATCTTGTTGAAAAGCTCGGCTTTATACTAAACAGTGCGCATGCACAGGAATAAGGCCCAGTGTGTGGTATGCACATGAGGACAGTAGGGACCAACGTGAAATAGTGAGTTGTCTACAGGTGAGAAGATTTTGTTGAGCCAGCAAATGCAAAGAAAGCCTGGCTTGTCATGGGAAGGTGTGTGGCTGGCAGAGAGTTTACCCAAAATGCAGGAATTGGCAGACAGGCTTAACAGAACTTAAAAAGCTGCTGGAGCTCAGGAAACAAAATACAAAACGACAAGAAACACAGCCTGAACGTAAACTAGAGCTTGCAGCAAAAACAGGGCACACACGAGGAGGGAATGACAACGATGTGACAGAGAACAGAAGAAAACTGAGGACTTCAATAGACATGAGGTAGTCAGGGAAAGAGATACAGCTGGGGAAAACAAGGCACAGGTGAACAGAATCAATCAACGAGCAAGAGGGAAGCAAAGCAAGACTGAGACTAACACATAAACCTGACAGGCCAAAGTAAGCACAAAGACAAAACTGACTAAACACGGAAGATATGACAGAAACACAGACTAGGCCTGGGGAACATGCAAAGGCCAGAAAACCTGAGAATAACAAAGAAAATGATGAATAAAAAATCTGAATGTAAACCTAACCCAAGCAAATGTAATATTTAAAAACTACAACAAATTCAAATGGAAAATTTCAAACAGAAAATGCAAGGTTACAAAACCCAGGATCATGACATGGCTATGTTGAATATTAATTGGTTATTTTTCCTCCAGTTTCCTTTAATGTACTATTTATTGAAAAATGCTACTAATATGAACTAATATAATACATATGAATATAATACTATGATAAATACATGCTGTTGCTGTTTGTTTTGGTTTTTGTCTGTTAAAGCGAAGCGTGCAGCCTGTCAGTTCTGCATTGCTGTGTCTCAGTCAACTACTCACTGTGTGCCATGTTGTAAGTTATTTGGTTGTAATGAAATATTTAATTAGACGTGTTTCATTTTCAATCAATCAATCAATCAAAGCTTTATTTGCCACATGCAGGTTGCCCTGCAGTGAAATGGGACCCCCTCGACCTTACACACAAACAACACAGACATTACATGGGGATACAAGTCAGAGATCAGTAGCGTTACAGAAAAACACTGAAATGTACACTACAATGGGAAAGTACAAGAGGAAAAAAAGAGACCTCTACTCATGCTGTGCTTCCATGGTAGGACAGCATGAGAACAGGATTAGTAAGTGAAAATATACTCCTGTATATTTGATGTAAATTAAATGCAAAAACAGCTTTTAATTTTCTTACCTATGTCCTTCAATTTTAAAAGATATAAAAGCCCAAAACATTTTAAACAATATAGAAAAATCATATGAAAGTCATTTTCCAAAAGAAGAGGCAGGTTTGTCGGTCTTAGTTTGTGATTGTGTTAGCTGTGCTCTTATATAACTCGAAACTGCAACATCTTTAGAGGTCTGAGACATTGTCTTGTATGTTTTATCTCCAGGCTGCAAACGCCACACAGGATGGATATTTAAATTTCCAACAGTCTCTTCTTTTCTCTTAATAGTGTAGATGTGTGAAAAGTAAAGTAACTACTGTAACACTAAAATCAGATAAAGTGATAATCATGACTGACCTCCACATGAGCACCTATCCACTCTGTGAATGAAAAGTGCTGTTAGCTGTGTTGTAGTTTCCTAGGTAACAGAGAAATGCACTCTTGCATCCTCACTGAAGCAACCATTATCTCCATTCTCCTTTAATGCTTATTTTTTCATATGTAGGCAGAAACTCTGAGTAACGGAAGACAAACAGCATTTCAAACACAAACATTATAATCTACAAACACTATAAATTAGCTTGAAAATAACGCATATACATGTGTACATGGCAAATTAATTTAACTGCTTATTTAATACAACTTGCAAAGTCAATCATCACTGAAACAAATCACTTTGGTAGACACATTTTTATTAGTGTGCTTTTATGTTCTCACTGTGTTGCAGAGCTTTAGTAAGTAGTGAGCCAAACTAACTTATAAAAAAACAGCTGCTCATTGAACAACATAGAAGAAAAAAACCCAAAACAAAATTTTGAGATTAAATAAATTTAACTTACTGTAATTAACTTCAACTTGCAATTCTGGGAGATCTGATAATAACAAATTTTAGCCAGCCCACATCAACTAAAGGCTCATATGATACCTTACTATGCATTCAGTTGGCACACCTCAAACATGGCTTCATTTTTAGGTAGCTTTAGCCTGCCTTTAGCTGGCGCTGCCTCTGCAAGCTGCATTACAACCCAGCTCAAACGCAGGTTCTTCTTTCATGTTGTGTCTGAATAAATCACTGTTATCACTGACTCCTGCTTAGTTCTGACTCCTACTCTTCCTCCTTAACAAACTTTCCTGAAGTATAGAAAATAAAGTTCTGTTAGAAATACATTTTTTTATGTGAGAAAACGACATCAACCACTGTCAAAATGCTAAAGCACACATAAAAACAGAAACAAGCTAAGTAATGCCTTTGCTCAGTATAATCTTCATAATTCTGGTATTGTAAGTCAAAAGCTTTAGGTAATTTTCACTTTCCGCAGTGGCTTTCTGTTTATTCTTCACTGTGAGAGTAATGACTTTAAAACTGGAGCGATGTTCTTTAAGACCAAGTACAGTTTCTGTGATGTCAAGTAGAAGAATTGCTCTTGCTCTACATGTTTCTTTTAAGTTATTCAACATTTTTGGGGAGATAATTTGCTTCAACTTGAGCCAGCTAGCCAACAGCATATTGTCAAGAAAGATGATCATGTAGATTTCAAATACAAGGTCAGTTAATACTTTCACTGAAATGTTCCTAGATGCTTGTGGAGATGTAGAACCTGCAGGCCAGGTGAGACCTGCTGGTTCTCATTTCACAATATTAAGTTAGAGCAGGTCAGATTTTTAAATTAATCTGCCTTCAGGCTTACACTATATACTACCAAAGGACACTGTCAGAGAGGCTGCTTCAGCATAGACACAGGTTCAGTGTAGTCTAGCTCAGCAAAACAGTTTTTTTCCTATAATATTTAAGTTGTCTTGGAAAGCGCAACTCATTAAATGTAAGTTCAACTCATTATTTATTTATATCGTGCCAAATCACAACAGCAGGTCTTTAAAAAAGATAGAGCCTGATTATTAAAGACCCTGTGTGTAAGAAGGATTTCAAATTCAAATTACCGATTACTATTTGATGCAAATGGTTTCTAATACACAATCCAGATATTGAGGAGAGATTGAGGAGATATACTTAAAAGCGTGACTAAACACCAACACTGATACATTGCATGAACGCGACAGCTGCACAAGGAGATTTTCATCCTTGGAGATTAATGGAGAAAGAGCCTCAGCTGAACTGAGACTGTCATATGAACACAGATCAATGCTGTTTTTCAAATTTGATTCTCTCAGAGATATTTGAAAACTGATTTAATTGTAATGGTAAAACTCACAATGGCATATTTATTGGTATAAATAGGATGTGCTTATGTGTGATTTGATCTGCATCCAATGAGAAGCATAGTGCGCTGTTACTAGTAGAGAAACAAATATTAGGAGCAAAGATCCTTTGAGTGTAGGTAACAGAAGAAGAAAAAAGATGCATGTTCTGAATCCCAGCATGCACACAATGGATGAAGTTGAGCTATGGTACAAAGTAAGTGTTAGGATACCTGGGTCGTTGACCCAGGGTGTTTGAGTTTATGTTATTATTTATACTTTCTAGTTTTTGGTTTCTTTGAGTTCCGTCTTATGGCTTATGTCTCCCCTATCACCTGCATCCCCTTGTCTAGTTCGCGTCTATGTGTATCCTAAGTTCCTATCCCCGTGTTCAGTCAGTGTTTGTGTCTGCCCTGTTCCCACGTCTCTGTTCCCTTTGTAGTGCCTGCATATGAGTCTGTGTCTTTGTTCAGTCTGTGTTATGTGTTTCCTGTTTTACTTTGAAAGTCCACGTCTGATGTTAATGTGTCTGGTTTTGCTTCCTCTTGTCTCGTTAGGCCTGATTTGCCCCAGCTGTGTTTCCCTCCTGTTACCCATTCCCTGATTGCTCCCTCTGTGTATTTAAGCCCAGTGTTTCTCTGTGTCGTGATCTACCGTTTTCTTAGCTGTGTGTTCTGTCATTTCTCTAGTTTAAGTTTTTAGTTTTGTTATATTTTGAGTATTAAATTAAAGCCTTTTTTGAGTTCACGTCTGTCTCCGGAGTCTGCACCTTGGGTCCTATTCCTGCCTGCACACAGCCATACCTAACAGTAAGTGTAGCACGTGACAGCGAAGCGTTTGTGTTTAGTTTTAATTTTATAGTTTCACAGATGTGAGCTTTTGGGTGACAGGCAAATAGCTTGAGTGCTATTTTGAGCACCGGGGTTTTGACAGCTATGTGGAGGCTGCAAAGGAATGAGTGCAAGACATGCAGAATTAATTGAATACAAATAGAATTCTATCGTCTTCTGACTCACATTTCAGTAGAAGAGTATGTATATATATAAATCAAACTGAGCAATTATTTCTGTGTTGGCCTTTTTACCGTTTGCTAATTGCGGTTATTGTGGATAGCTACATATAGGAGTGCTGGGAATTTAATTTTCCATCTTAACCACTAATGAGTTAAAGTGGGACTTTGATCCCACAATGTAGAATCCTTGCAAGAGATGAAAATGCAAATTACTTAAAAGTATGGGGGGAAAAGTCATAAAAGTGACAGAAATTGCTGAGATTTATTCTGGGCTGAGAGTATACAGATGGGGAATTTTTTATGAGCCGTTTGGGGATTTTCCACCTTTTCACCTCATGTTGCATATCTATACTGTCCACACCTCTTGCCACTGTTGCCTGTACCAGTGTATCCACCTTTAGCAATTTACTTTCACCGTCTTGTGAAATATTGGATGCCTGAAGAGAGCAGATAGTTGAGAAACTGCAGGGGGGATTTGGTAGTTTAGTTTTTTTCCCCCCTCTGCGCTATGGCTCAGACTGCTATCAAAGCTGAGAACCACCTTTCCAGGTATGCAGGGGGCACTGTAGATTGCTACACATTTCACAGCATGTCAGAAAGAAAGCTGATTTGCTTGAGCCACAGTCCACCTATTGCAGACATAAAATCCTGACTCAAACCATGAACAAGTTTTCACAGGACTCTAGTCCTGTTGTGTGCATGCTTACTGTCTGTGAAGGTTCTCAGTCATCCAGGTCATTGTGGTCTAAGGAGCTTGGAAAGAAAAGCGCCTGGACTTCTTTAAGTTGCTTGAAGACGTTTCACCTCTCATCCGAGAAGCTTCTTCGGTTCTAAGGTCAAATGATGGAGAGTTCCATATTAAATATCTCTTAATCCGTTGTATCTCTTGCTCCCTCTGTTCCCTGCATTTGGGTCTTACCCTTGCCTGCAACACAGCCCACCATGACAGAAAAACGCGACCAGGTTATGGACCCATCGGACCCAATTACTCCACAAGATCTTCATACACACTCTCAAGGCTCCCGATCTAGGGGAGCCTTGAGAGCCTTTTTTTTTTTTTTTTTTTTTTTTTTTTTTTTTTTTTTTTTTTT
>NW_005189103.1:0-9078 GCF_000239375.1 Pundamilia nyererei
CATGTTGGAGCTCAGACAGAGGTGAAGAGGCGAGGTCACGGGTCACTGACTGATGATTTGGTGCTATAGATTAACTAGTATTTATTATCATGACAATTGTCAGGCTGATTTTAGTCATCCCAGTATCCTCAGTTGAGGCTGACAGAAGCTTCAGTGCTCTCAGAAGATTAAAAACATGGCTAAAGTCAACAATGACTCAAATGAGATTAAACAATGCTGCTGTATGCCATGTCCACCAGGAGAAACTGGACAGTATAGATGTAAAACCAATATGCCAGCAGTTTATCTCTGTTAACGAGAGGAGAAGGCATGTGTTTGGCTCCTTCACATAGTGGACATTGAGTTGTTGTGTGAGACACCAGTAGTATAAATGTCTGTTGCTGTAACAGTAACTCATGATTAGAATAAGAAAATCCCAACTCATTGATTTGATCGGGGCAATAGTGTGGCTAAAATGTTGCATAATTTTGCTGAGAGATCTTTTACTTTGTGGTAATCTTAGATGGACATAAACCACCAGGTCATTCAGTGTTCCCTTAGTGCTAATGTATCAGAGATGTTGGTGTAATGTAACTGAAGTAATGTTGACTGTATCGGGCCAATGGGGATTTCTTCCTTTTTTTTTTTTTAACCGTATAAATGAATGGTGGTGGATTGGCCAGTTGGTCATGATCGACTCTGGGCTGGACCGATTACAGCCGAGGAGGTTAAACTTTAAAGGTAAGGTGAAAAGGAACGCAATTTGTCCTGTACCACTTCAGCTAGAAAGTTGAAACTGATCAAAGATCAGCTGATCGGCTTTTCTCTCTGCGCCAGAAAGAGGAAACCAGCGGAGGTCGCATTAAACAACAGCAGCACGTTTAAGCTTGATCAACTGTTGTTAGCATTTATTTAATATTAATTTCTCGTATCAGCTGATGTTTGCTGGAGCCACAGCTATAAAAGCTGCTGGTCAAGATGTCGGTTTGGATATGTGGTGAGAGGGAAACATGAAGATGAAACCAGGAGATGTCCTTACTGAATCATCAGAGCTGAACAGGTGATGGAGAAACATGTTTACCTTTTAGGTGGCAAGAATGAGTTCAAGGGAAGTTATGAACTGTTTCTGAGAGACAAATAACACCAGGATCCTTTTCTATGTAGTTGAAAGCTGGTAACTGTGCAGGGGCGGATCTAGCAAAGTTTTCCCAGGGGGCCAGTTAGGCCATTAACAGGGAAAGGGGGGCAGGGGGTTCATAGTAAGTACATACATTGCAAAAAAGTGCAATAAAGTACAAAAAAATGTAAAATCGTTTTTGTTTTTTTTAGAATATATTTCTAGTTAGAGAAATTTAAGAGGCTTATCCCTTAAAACTGCAAATACAAAAAAGTTGCACAAAATAGTTTCCCACTACAGGAAATTTATTTTAATTGTCGTCAAAGTTTTATTTTCGAAATACACCAATTTTTATATACTGCAGGAAAAACGAAAATAAATATTATAATGCAAATTTGCAAAAAACAGCATATGCATCAAAATAAACTATTTCCAGCAGTGCAATATGAGTCCTAAGCATCCTAGAAACGATACAGAAAGTCATAAAGTCAAACATAACTTTTAAAAACACCAGTATAGGCTCATAAGGCCCTGATGGTAAAAAACTACATTTCCGCAAAACGACGTCACTTCCGGTTTTGGGCAGGACATGGAGGACATGCAATAGTTTGAGCTGATGGACGTAGGAAGTGTTACAAACAGCTGATCGGATCGGCAAAGCATGTTTCTGGAATATTATGTTTTTGTTGCTGCAAGCGCTTTTTATGCAGTTTTTGCAAAGCTATATGTGGAAGGAAACTGTGACCTAGCTGATGGCGTAAGAAGTAAGTACAACTCCTCTGGTTTCATATGCAAAAAAAATTATTGCACTAGCTTACGTGGTTGCAGAGCTACCGGGACTTAAAAATAGTTACGCAAAACAGAGCGTGCCCGCTCCGACCGGCTTTAAAGGGTTAATAACAGAGATAAAGAGAAACCAAATCATGGTGTCAGATTAATTTATTTTATCCAACACAAAAAAATCTTGTTCTCACAATCAAACAGAATAAAATCGGTGAATCATGCTGTAATACTTATCTTTTCAGAAACAGGCAAACTGTGATGACTAAACCAATGCGTCTCTAACTTTTTTTCTTTAGCATTTTATTAAAAAGTAGGAAACTCTACAATGATGTTAAGCTGTATTCAGCCCATGCGAGTATCAGTGCTGAAATCAGGGCTTGGCCCACAGTCAGGGTCGATGTCCATGATGTGGAATCCATGACGTATAGTAGGTGGACAATCCTCAGTGAGCCCAGCAAAATTCAGGAACATGTCTCTTATTCGTTGATTGTTAATGCACAGCGCCCCACCTCGCCTCTCATACTGGGTTTTAGCCCTGTTTACATCAGCAATACAGGTCCAGTATTTGTTTTGGTTTTTGGTCACACACCACTTTGAATGGTCATTTGAAGGAGTCCAACTACCCACACCTGTATTTGTATTGATATTTTGAATATTGTACACTCTGTGGTTGCGGTCTGAACAATAGGAACGGGCCCGTCCAGCCTGTGCAACATCACTGTCAATTACTTCGGCAATGGTGAAGTAGAGGTCTCCAACTGCAAGAAACGACAAGAATCCTTTAATCCTGTCCAGTTCTTACAAACTGATTCTGATTAGTACTATTGAACAAATAAATAAAAGCAAATTGAAAAAACCCCACACAAGCCCCACACTTGTTTAATTTAAAAGGTTAGCCTTTAAGTTGGCACTCATATACATACAGACATCTCACCTGTTAAGTGTTCTGACTGTTGTTTAGCAATGCTGTAAAAGTTCTGATGTTCTTTTGACGTCAGCATTTGTAAGGTTCTTGGTGGGTTGACTTGAACCCATTTTGTTGCTTTAATGAGCTCTTGATGGAAATCATTTGGAATATCATAGTCAAAAGGAAAAGCTCCGATGTACTGCAGGTGATTACCTGGAAATAGATCAAGGAGATCTTTACCGTGAGCTTTAGATCAACCTCTGGGGGTTAAATTGTGAAATGTATAGAATTTAAATTGTGCTTATTACCGATGTTTTTGAACTGGTCGTAGGGGAAAGTTACACAAATGAACGTCTGAGCATTTTTAAATCCGCTTTCAGGCCAGAACTTGTTTTGGTCTCTTCTGAAGGGGAATTGAGGCATGCTGTGTAAGAGCCAGACCCCATAATTGTTTTTTTCAACCATCAGAACCCCTGTGAACCAGAACAGTTACACAGCTGGTCATTAAACAGTAGAATGGATACCCATTCATCAAATACTTTACTCCTTGCTAGCCCACTCATGGATGACTCAACCAGTCAACAGACTTTGTTTCTAGTATTGTCCCTAAATGCATGCGCAGATGGCATGGAGTGTGATGAGGACCCAAATGCAGGGCCCAAAATGTAGTCTTAACAAAAGGCAAGCTGTTTATTGGCGGAGCACAAACAAGGAAAGTGAAAATGAAGATAACGATAAATAAACTGAGTAAAAACCAAACAATGGGGAAAACAAAACCCCAAAAAACCTGGAACATGGATGTCACGGCTAGGTGGCCAGTGTGTTGTAGTGTGAACCCAAAAGCAAGTGAATAAGAGGCAGGATCGAAATGAACAGAAAGCGAGCCTTTATTGTGTCTGATAACACATAAATCAAACAATAACAAAAACTGGACAAGAACTAGCAAAAGCCTGAACTGGGAAAAACTACAGGAGGAGAAATCTGGGACATGAAGACGCAGGGGAGGTTAACAGACAACCCGACAACGAACACAGGGAAGCTCACACAATACATACACATGAGGGTGATGAGGGAAGTTTAAACACATGGGAATGCAATTGGGATGAATAGACATAATGACACAGGGGAAGCAATACGAAACACGAAATGAGAGACTGTCAAAATAAAACAGGAAACACTAAGACGCAAACTATAACAAACAACAATACACATAGCCAGGAGGAAGGAGCGCACATGAGAACAGGATTGACTTGAACCATAGTAACACAAAAATATATAAACTCAAAAGTTAAGTTCAAGACCCAGAACCCTGACAACAGAGAAAACTAACAGGACGAGCGAGATGAACACACAAACTGATAAAGGGCTGAGCAATACGGGGACAATATAAACACTGAGGGGTGACAAGGGAAGTGGAAGCACATGAGAACACAGCAGGAATAAATTAGACATAAAGAGACAGGGGAAGCAAAACTAAACACACTGAATATAGGATGCAAAACTGTCAAAATAAAACATGAAACACACTGAGGCATAGACTAAGAAACATGGGCTTGACACAGAAACGTGTGTAAACCAACAGATACAAAAGATGAAACACAAAGAGAGGAACAGGTAAAGGTAAGAAACACAGAGACACAACCTAAGACAGGGAGAGTGAGAAATACACACAGAGAGGGTGAAGGAGCTAAACACAGAAAAACATGACACAAGAGGAACCTCACAGACAAGCAACCAGTAACCTGAAATATAAATAAACTCAGAAACACAGAAGGAACTGAACTCAAGACTAAACTGTAAAACTTCAATATCTTCACAATATCACCAAAAGAATCACAATAACATGATAAACTAAAAATGCTCAACAGACCCAGAACCATGGCAAGTATTTCCCTTATATGATGGACTCGCGACAGTGTGTTCTTAGTGAAAAGATACAATCTCTAGCTTTACTTACCTTTACTGTGGCCAAAAATGTCAGTGTTGGCACTTCATCCTGGAGGCTGATCGCTGTAACTGAGGAATCCAAAGTTTCGTGGCTGCAAATGATGCAAAAAAAGCTACATTAACACTTTGTAAGTAAACATACAGAGCAGGCCTACATGACAACACAGTCTCACAGCAGAAACACTCATGACATTCAACCTTTTAATTCCAGCTTCTAGACAGAGATTTTGTCTGTTTTTCAGGTAATCTGCCTGGTTAGGTTTTAGCAACAAGGCTGTTTGGTAGTTTTAGGTTTGGGTTAAAATGCAACAGTTGCCACTTTTTAAAGCTCCATTTTCTTGGTTGCATTGTGACACATCCTCTGAAAAGTCTTAGCAACACATGTTGCAGAGACAAAATTATGCTTATTTTTGAAACAGATTAGTGTTCACTGGTAACTTGGTTTTTTGTCTTTTATGTGTTTAACCAACCAAAGACTCTCACCATGTCTTTAACTGACTTCAAGATTGGCCTCAGCGTGTTGCCCAAGGCAGCAGAAGAATCGATGAGGGTCTTATAGTTAGTTGTACCGGGTACCATATCCACTCTTTGTGTTGAATCGATGTAAATGTATTTTATCTCCCTTTTATATATTTTAGTTTGAGGATTTTGAGGATCTGGGATCATCTCTCCTGGTGCCTTATATAAGATGTACCTGATCACAAAGAGAAATAAAATGTAAAAAGAGACAAAAGGATAAATGTTAGCCTGACTGACTCCCACTAAAAACGTTTGGTTAAAACCCTTTCTTTGATGCCCAGGGGACACCCTTAGCATAATTTTCCAACAGAGTTGTCACTGAGAGGCAGGTAAAGTGACAGACGGCACAGTCATATAACCTTTAACCAGAGTAAAAGAGTTGGTTCTTTGTTTTGTTTTTTGTACTTGTTTGCATTTTTACTGTTCTACACATTACAAATGAGGATGAAAGAATGCCTGCTGTTGTACAGTGTTAATAAAAACAGGCTTTACTGAGACTCAGTATGTGACAAGTTAAGAGTGAGACAAGATTAGTTCATTGCTGTCTTAGAAAGGATTTTAATAAAAGTGTTTCCTCACCAGTCTACCTCATGATCATTGTTATCCCTGCAGGTCACTATGGCCTCAGATCCCAAGAAGAACAGAGTGAGAGTCAGCACGAGCCTCCACATCGTAAAACAGCCACAGCACAACCTGGTTTATGTTGGCACCTTCCAGGAACAGTTTATTTGCCTAAATTATTAAATTTCAGGAGGTTAAAAAAGATATTTTATAGTATTGCTGACATCCTTTTTATGAATATGGATTAATTCAGGACTCATATATATATATATATATATACATAAAAAATTTGTGAGTTTGTGAGGGAATCGTGTTCTCTAATCTAAATGTCCAGCAAGTACAAAGAAGTCAAAAGGTTAAATATTCAGCTTCTGGCACTGAATGATTCAGTATTTCACATTTAAAGGTGTGGATTTAATTTAAATTAGCAGCACTTTGATTCTGAATGAAAAATGGGCACTGGTATACTGGTATATCCTGCAAACCTTGTTGGCCTATTCTCACACACACACATACTCTGGATGTATCAATGGTGCAATGGTGGTGTTTTGTATCTTGCATGAGGATATTTAGGCATGCAGACCAGAGCCCACTCCTCCTAAGCCCTGTGTCATATTTGGTAAATGGACTGATTCTTATATAGTGCTTTTCTACTCTCCCCGAGTACTCAAAGCACTGTATACAACATGCCTCATTCACCCATTCACACCCACTCATACAAGCACTTCTAAACTCAAGTGCAACTAATAAACATAAACATAAATGTTGGGGTTAACATCTTGCCCAAGGATATTTGGCATGCAGACTGGGGGAGCCAGGAATCAAACCATCAACCTTCCAAGCAGTAGCTGATCTGCTCTACCACCTGAGACACAGCCACCCCACATTTTAATAAGCTTTGCTGTGCAGACTGCACATACTGGGATACATGCACAGTGTTTCTTTTGGGCTAAAGCCCTTTTAATTACTCAGCCTTTTCCCTCCCTGTCAGCGCATCAGGAGCAGTGAAGCTTCTTACCCTCCACCACTTCAGTCGTCTCAGTATTTCTGACAGAGCGTGGTCTTCACCTCAGATCTATCCACCTCTTTGTGTATTTGTCTGTTCCCCCTCACTTAAATCCTCTCCAGCAGGCTGCTGATCGGAGGTTTGACGGAGTTTCCATTTATGGTCATTTAACCTTGTGAAGAAACTAAATGCTGTTTGATTTTCAGCAGTCAGCATGAATCTGTACTTTGTGCCTCACAAACAGAATAAACTGAACTAAAGTGCAGTATTTATTTGCTTTGGAGCTTGTTTTTATCTCTATACATGTACGGCATAGAGACTGTTTGAGAATTAAAGCTCGGACCAAAGGAGGTCCCAATTTAAACTCACACTCCCACCACCTCTAGCTGCACTTTTAATGCATTCATGCAGCTTATGTGCTGACTTCCATCACGGCCTGTGACGCCTGCAGCCACTGTCTTTACATTAGCTAATCAAATTATTTGAACTATTCTATTCAGCCCAAAGGACGTACGAGGCTCGTGTGAACTAATTACCCTTTTATAACAGGACTGGTGATCTGTATTTAATTACATGGTTTTCTTTTTATAATCCAGCTACCCATCAGGTGAACCCTTGTTTAATGAGAGAGGGTTTATTGTTTTTAAATCAGGTTTCTGGAGTTTTCAGGAACTACATGGGTGCCTAAAAAATGTAAAACATTTTGTAAAACAAGTATTTCTTGGCATTACACACAGTGTTTTTGTTTTCTTAATGTTTACTCAAAGTTTACGCAAAGATTTTCACATTTTCACTTTGCCTTTGAAAACAGGTCTGATGACTTACTCAAGTTATTCCTCCATTCAATGCAGATGAGCCTCACTGTTTTAATAAATATAGACAGATTTATATTTTGGCATGGTTTCTAAAAATATTATAAAAGGTTATTATAATTTTTTTAATTAACATTCTAATGCTGTTCTTTACGAACACCAGTTTTTGGTTTCTCTAAACATCAGTCCACGTTCTGCTTCACCTGACTAACACAGTTGTCTCTGCACTTAAAAATATATCGTTAGTATGTTCACAGATCTCTTTAAAGCTGTTGATGATCATCATATTTTATTGGAGAAGTCACTCAAATATATTATTGCATTATTATGTAGAAATGGTTGAAGTTCAAGTTCAACAGAGGTCAGTTTTTATGTGTTTTGAGCTGTTTCGGCAAAGTCAGATTATTCTGTGGAGTTGCACAAGCTTCCATTCCTGGATCCTTGTTATTCCTCATCTATATTAATGATTTTTCTAAAGTTTCTAGGATTATTCAGTAATAATACAATTAAATAAATGCTTAAATATACTATTTTGAATATAATCAGTTTAATCATTTTCTGTGGTAAAACTAAACTCAAAGGATTTATTTCTTCCTCGATTTGTGAATCTTGACATCTTCATTTTCCTAAAATCCTCACTTAGGGATGTCAGTTTTCTATGAGATATAAATTATGCTATAATAATTAAACCTACCATGGGTTGAGAGGTGGGGTACACCCAGGACAGATTAGCAGCGTGTTGCAGGGCTAACACAGAGAGACAGTGTCACGATCCTGGAGCTTTTGACCCAGCGTTTTGGGTTTTAGTTTATTTTGATGTTTATGGTTTATGTTTAAGTTCACTGGGTTTTCTAAGTTCACTTATTTATTAGTTTCCCCTTGTGTTTTCAACCCCTGTGTTTAGTCTCCCTTGTCCTTTATGTGTTTCATGTCTTTTGTTTTTAAGTTCATGTTGTCATGTCTGCGTTTTATTATGTTTCCTGTTTTATTTTGAAAGAGGTCCTGTGTTCCTGTGTTCATTGTGTTTAGTTTTACACTTCCCCTGTGACATCGTTATGTTCATTTGTTTCAGCTGTTCCTCAATGTGCTGCCACTTCTCCATGTCACCTCATGTGTGTATTTCAGTCCTCAGTCTTCCTGTGTTCAGTGTTTTGTCCTCCCTCATAGCTGTGTGTAATTTCCCTGTGTCTACCTGTGCATTCGTTTTTCCAAGTTTAGTTTGTGTTGTTTTGTATCACGTTTTCTTCAGTTCAGCAAATAAATCTGAATTTTTGAGTGAAGTTCCTGTTCTGCAGAGTTTGCTTTTGGGTCCTTCTCCTGCCTGCACACATCTGTTTTGTGACAGACAGTCAGTGGCGTGTCTAGAAAATTTTTGTTGGGGGGGCCAGGTAGGGGCACAGATTTGGAGAAGGGTGGCAGATGTAATTGGCAGATAATGTTTAAAAAA